>NW_017536252.1:239866-254149 GCF_001853355.1 Bactrocera latifrons | reverse complement strand
AACTTGTCATGCGAGAGTATAAAATGTTCGGTGACACCCGAACTTAGCCCTTCTTTACTTGTTATTTAAAACATTTTATATTTTTTTGTTGTGATCACTCACACCAATTTTCCTGAGTCAACATTTTTATATCTTTGCGTTATTGCGTAATCTTTTTATTTCCCTATTAGTTTAATGCATATCGAGCTGGATTAAATGAAAACGCTTGCAATACTGTTGCTCTAGGTTGTTGATGTTGTTGTGCATCAATTCATCAGCGCAAACGGAAGCTAATCATTTCGCGGTTACGCGCTTGGCTGCGGAAAATGCACAGACAACATCGAACTTTTCACTCGCTCAGCAAACTGCAAACATCGTTATGGTTGCCATTCTTGTGTTTGTAATAGTTTTCAGTTCTCGCTTAATTYAGAAAAATTGCTTTGACTATGCCCGTACGTATGATAAAATAACATRATATTATAGCTATCCGTTTTCTCAATTTGTATTTATTGAATTGAAAATCTGCTGCTAACTAAATAAATAGAATGTAAAATATTTGTGTGAGTGGTAACCCTGAATCTATGTAGAAGTATTTGTGTTTGAATTAGAGATTTTTGCTGCAGTGATACTCTGGGACAACCAGTTGTGAGACGTCGGAGGAAACTTTGCTCCTGACGACTCAAATGTTGCGAACATTGTCGACTTTTAAGCACCCTTACAACCTGAGAAAATGTTTCTAAATGCGATTTTAATGTAATCATTGACGTTAGTATCCGTCTGACGCCTGCCGACGGTGGGGGTCTGTTGGCGTTTTGTTGCCTTTGCTATTAGGGCATAAGATGTTCTGT
Source organism: Bactrocera latifrons (assembly GCF_001853355.1). Taxonomy (NCBI): domain Eukaryota; kingdom Metazoa; phylum Arthropoda; class Insecta; order Diptera; family Tephritidae; genus Bactrocera; species Bactrocera latifrons. The sequence continues at coordinate 253,322 of NW_017536252.1, read as the reverse complement.
ATGTAAGGTGCAACGAATTTTCTTTCGGTGATAAGAGAGTGAAATCATTTCAAAATCTTTTAGTATTCTTCTTCCTGAGAGTTTGTCGTCATATACGTATGTAGATTTCAGCTAATATTTTCATTACCATTGATTTGATTTATTGAGGAAATTCGCATCTAAGCGAAGTTTTTCAACATATCGCTGATTTGCGCCCACGCCCCAACGCATAGAAGGACAGAGTGATCAAAGATAGCCCGCCACGATGTCAAAATCGTGCGTGGCAACTTTAACGCCAGGGTGGGCAAGGGAGGTATCTCWGGCACAACAGTCTATGGTACTAGATTCCAGCGTAAGAAGATATACCAAGCTAATTGGCTGTCTCCGGATCGGAAAGCCACCAACCAGATCGATCATGTTTTGATAGACGGAAAGCACGTTTTCAGTATTTTAGAAGTTCGTACGCTCCGACGTTCTAATATCGATTCGAACCTCCTCTGTACAGCAAAAAACGCACGTCAACGAATACAAGGATGATTCGACATCAAGAAGCTGCAATCACAACAGACCACCGAATGATCAGTTTAAAGGAATTGTGCAACGGCATTCCATGGACGATGACAACATCTGAAGAGTCACGTTACGAGTTTTCGAGAGAAAAGTTCTGCGAAAGATTCTATGTCAGTAAAGAGGAAGAAGAATGGAAAAGGTGACTAGAACATTCAAAAAAGATCCTGAACTTGACGTTTGGTATTTGGCGTTTTTGATATTTGTATCGTTATTAAATCATACAAATTGCCATTTGTACTCGATATCATTGTAAAAAAAATATAATATCTATAAGAACAAAACTATAATATTGCATTGGTCAAAGTATAAAATTTCAAATTGCAGATGTATGTAATGTGCAGTAGTAAAACGCGATGCCTGAGGAAAAACTTATTTATCTTTTCATTTGTATAATTAATGATTTCTACGAGCATTGAAAAAGTAATTTTATATACATACTTACTAAGTTCTGACGTTATGCGCGGGCACTTAACGAAATAGTGTTTAATTTTTATATTCATACTTATAAGATTGTAAACTAGTTTATGGTTCGATCAATGAGTCATTAAAAATGAAAAGAATGGACTCACGATACTTACTTTCGAACTTTAACGATCCATTAGTAAACACAGGTTTGAGTGCCTAAAGTTTASATTTTAAATTAGCTATACGATAGGAAGTTTTGAGGAAATTAAATGAAATTCTTTCTACCCATCGATTATAGGCTCTAACGTCAGATTGCTTTAAAATTATTTGGTATATGTAACTGTTTTTTCAAAAAATTTTGCCAGAAGTGAAAGCTCTAATTTCTAGAACCCTTTAAGTTATCTTAGAATTAATTAAATGCATTTAAATGTCATTTATGTACATGAAAAGGAACTATGAAACTTTACTCTTAGTAGAAAGTGTATGAACTCTTTAATCACAGAAGTAAGAGACGTTATTAATGAGTTTAAAGCTGGCTGACGAAAAGAGGTAAATCGGTTTACGATAAATATAAATTCATATATAGTATATGTATATATAAAACTAATCAGGATGACGAGATGAGTTGAAATTCGGATGACTGTCCGTCTGACCGTTTATTATTCCATTTGCGTTAACTATGGCTTGCGTAGAAAGTAAGGTATCTTGATGACACTTGGTTCACATGCTTCTTGGCACCTTGAAAAGGTTGGCATTGCAAATGGGCGGAATATGTAATATCCACCATAAAATAAAAAAAAACTGTTATTCATTATCTCATTAGATAAAGGCATTTGTAATTCGAAATATTTTGAAAAAATAGGGCTACATTCGTAATATTTTTAATGTATATACTTGTACGTATTTCAGAAACAACTGAACCAAAGTATCCTTTGAGTATGAAAATGTCTGAAATCAGATTTTAACTCCTCCCGCCATATATCAAAATCTTTTCTATGATTTTCAATAAGTATTATCCTAAAATTTCTAACTACGGTGTGCAAAGGGACGAATTCAGACTACTACGCTTGCTTTGAAAATAACTCATTTTTGACTTCCATCCGATTTTGTCAATGTATTTATCGATATAAATTTCGCACAAAAAGTGTCTTTAAGGTATACCGTTTTAAGTATAAAAATGATCGACATTGGACCACAGCTGTTAAAACCCCAAATACCGGATATAAGATCGAAAATATYGGTCAAAATGTAAGATATCTATTCAAATTAATCCCAAAAATATTGAAATTGGTTTAAAAGTCAGCCTAATTTCCTAATACTATTTATAATGGTTTTAGTTATTCTTGCAGATTTTATGCCGGATATGTTGGTCAACGTATGATTGTGTTTCAAAATTGCATATAAATTTKTGCTCGAGCATACTTGGACAATGCCAAACGTTAATGCAATTAGTCCAGACCTTCCTCCAGCCCAAAAGTGACCGATGTACTGATTTACGACTGAGTTTAGCTCTTTTATGTCGGTCATTTGTGACATTTTAATAAAATTAAGTTGATAAATTTTGTTATAAAATAATGTGGTTTAGCGCTTAATATGAATGGAAAATAGACCTCGGTGCAAACTTCATATCCCTAATGTGATTAATTCATATACTTTGGTTGACGTTTTGCACACCACCTCAATAGATTATGTTCAAGTCACAATGGCTCACTTTTTACCGAAAATAACGGCCAATATGTGAGATATATTATTGAAATTTGTTTCTGATGATAATGTACTCTTGTGGCAAAAATGGATAAAACCGAGTTAATACTTGCCCTACCCCTCATATACTTGATATAAACAAAACAAGATGAAGAGTTGGAAGATTTATTCGATTAAGATAACTACTAGAATAGCTCGCAAAATCTTTGGGACTCAAGTATCTTTTGAAATCGTATAGAAACAGCCGGATATATTCTAAAGCAATGAAATCGGATTGTGATTGGTGATGAAGCGGGTGAATGTTGAGAAACTCCCGGAATCAGCGATCAGAAACGAGACAACAATTTTCCATAAAGAATCATTAGGCCTCATGCTGGAAGACCAATTAAAAACAATTTGAAAAACAGCGGCTGGGGAGTTTTGCTTTGGCTTGACTCATTCTTGACTGAATGATGTCCACAAACTGCCAGAAATATAAGAAAATGCTATAGCTTCAGAGGGTAATACTTAGAGTTATATTAAGAACAAGCTTTTCTYTAATAAACGTATGACAACTTTTGATTAAAAAAGTAATATCAAATGGTTATAGACCTAATATATTGGTCAATCTGTGAAGTTTAATAATAAAACTCATAGAGAAGATCTGGTAAGAATATGTCTTAATACGAAAAATGGATTAAATCAGGTAAAAATAACCCTGTAATTCCCCATATACCCAATACAAGTATTCGAATGTTCGTTTCACTTTATACTTTTTATCTCTTTTGATTGAGTTTGTTTCAAATGTGTAAATTTTATTTGATGCTGATTTTAATTTCAATATTTAGTACATAAAGCAAAGTGTWGCAATGCATTTAATTTATTTTTTGACCTATAATATAAGTTAAGAAGACTTTACGATTTTAAGCAGTTAATAAGCATCATAAGTCAATATATTATATTATTTCTGTACAAAGTCAGATTTTTATAAGTAATTCAAAACATTATTATAACCAGAATCTGATCGATGATCTTATGACTTTAATTCATACTTGTACTGGGAACTGTAATTGATACTTAAATATGTCGTAACCGATATTAGCACTTAAGGCCGAATACAAAGGAACCTATTCAGCATTTCGGCAATGTGTCATCGTTCAAAGCCATTGTCAACCACTGACAAACAAATTGACATCTTCGGGTAGCCAGTGGATATTATTTGTTTTATTGTCGGTTAATTCAAAATTGATGTCATCGGCATAACTGTGACCACTGGATGCAGCCCTGAGCCTTCAAGTATAGCTGCGCTTGGATGCTTCCACTGTRCATAAGCATATGGTGTATTTAGGCATTTCCAAGCTAAATCGCACATTGATATCCACTACACATACATATTTCAATGAGTTTAATTATGCCTGTATGCACTGTGCATATAGACGCATGCGTGTTATTTGTATGTGCTTATTTGCACAACAAATGAATGCCAACTGCAGCCAACTGCAGCTTTCAAATTTATTGCTGTAGGCCAGAACAGCATTGTTCTACAAGTAATCCTACAAATGTATGCATTTGGAATTACTTCAATAGATTTCGTAAGAATTATTACATATGTAATAATTCATGTATTCTTCTTCTTAGTTCCATCTTGGAATTTTAATTGCCATTACTTAAATAAATTAGTGCTTTATACATATGTGAGTGTGAAAGAATCATTCGATTGGCATTTACACATAGAAATACATGCATGTTGTMTTTTATATTTCGGAATTAGAGAACAAAAACAAAATTTAATCATCGAAAATGGCTTTATTGTTTTTCAAAATATTCTCTATTAAGATCTATATAYTTTTGTAAGGGTTTGAACCAATTTTGGAAGCACTTTTGCCACTTTGATTGAGGAATCTCCAAAATATGCGTTCTGAACGCACCAAAAGTAGTTAAATTTTTACGAAGGGGAAGAATCAATTTGTATGTGATCAAAATTTTTTACAGTCAAAAATTCACACCACAGAACTGCAACTAGTAATAAAATTTTGTTCATAATTGGGTATTGATCCGTTATTCTGTCTGATTCTGTCAGTTCGATTCATGTACGCTAAGTTTGTCTTCAAATCAAAGATAGAGAACAACTTTGAATCTCCAGTGATCAGCTTATACCTGATTTGTTTATGAACGTTCGCATTAGCAGAAAATAACCGAAATGATGCATACTCTTACTTCAATGATTGAAATGATCGACAGCAATCGGAAGGTATACATCCTCTAAACACTGGTTTACTCGTGCATTTCTGTTCAAATACATATGTATGGAACTATGTGTAATGGAAATTGAATCGAGTACATACATACAAAAAATATATATGGATATAGATGGAATTTCACTTGTTTACGCATCGAAAATTTGTAACATGCGCTCATTTTCAGAACTGATAAAWTTTTTGCCACACATGATTCAAATCAACCCAGCAGAAAATTGTTGTTGTTTGCTGTACTCGTACATTTACTCGTAGTTTACCCACAGTTTCACATTGATTCAAACAGTCGTCGCAACGCTATGAACTGACATGAAACGACTTCACCCGAAGCCAGCCAACCTTTGGACGGTCGTGATTGCCGAAGAACAGATTGTTCGTGTTGCATCAAATCAGTTGGCGCTGGCGGTTACTTCAATTGATAAACAATGTTGCCTATGATGAACTGAATAGATTTGATTGTGTTTTTGGTATGAGTATTTTTTTTATGATATAATCTTACTCTTTGTAGCTCTCTGGTTCACACGCAATGTACGCTAGTCCCACTAATGCCTATAGTTGCCTCTTCCACACGATAACCCAACACATGATAATCTGGCAATATCAGTTTGCGCACAGCAACAGTTTCAGGATCCACAAATGATTTTGAATGACCTTCACGAAATTCGTCTTAGGGGATCTACGACCTCTATTAAATTCATTCATATCATCAATAAACACTGGCCCTAGATGGAGTTTCATCGCCAAAGGTCGAATTAAGTTCAAAAGTTGTAAATATTTGCAGTTTAATTCTATTTCTTTGCCGCAATGCATATTGCAAGTTATTATAAAAAACCCAGATAGTGGTCGTATGTCAAAACGTTCTGAGACAAACTTTACGAAAAAGTTGTGAGTTGCTAGATTGCAATACCAGCCTTGTAAATGATTGCCTTTACTCTTGTAGTATGCATACATTTATTAGTCGWCATATTCTTTGATTGATTTCCATTTCTTGATTGAGAATTTGTTTCGTCTGTGTTTAAAATTACGAGTATTGCGCATATTTTATTATTGGTACATATATGGTATATATAAAATTAAATTAATTACTTCTTGTTCTCCCGATCCATATCTCAGAGATCTATTCATATCCTTTGGYAAGGCTGACCTTTATTTTGGAGCACAGATAAATTTACCACCAATATTATTGCGGGAAGCTAAACTTGAGTTGATTATTGAATCGAATTTTGCTATATACATTTTTTCCTTTCTTTGAAMAATATAATCTTTTCCAACATTGGTACCCTATTGTCTATAGAAGAAGTGTTGGATTAAGAAAACATTGTTCAAAATTTGTATCGACAGGATAACCCGCATAGACCCAGTCGTTGTGGCGATGGTGATGACTTTTCCAAACTTTATAAATATTTCCTACAGGCAAAAAATCAATCCAATGGGTCAGACCTTATAACGGTACACACTGTAATTGGCGGAAGAAGTTCCGCTATTACACCCACTTATGCATTTACTTAATAAATAAATACGCGCAAATGTGACAAATATGAAAACATAGCAAATGTGAATGTGTATTTTAAAAGTCAAACTTAAAAAAGTGTARACACGTACACTTTTTTAAGTTTGTTCGTAGACTTTTTTTTATAGTACTTCTCGTTTCTTATGCTTCATATCTGTTTTACATATGTACATATATATATACATATTAATCGAAAATTTGTCTTGTAAACATATATTATGCAAATTAGTTGAACTAATTGCTAACTTTGTGGTTCATCTTTGTAAATCTACTCGTGACTGGTGAGTTTCACACACATTCACAAAACTACACGAATGGCTTTGAGAGGCTTTACAAATCCTCATTGACTGTCACTCGCAAAGGAAACCGCACTTTCTAATTATAAACGTTCAATCATACTTACCATATATGTCGTCAACTAATATTCCAATTTCAAGTTTTAGGTAAACAAAGTGGTTATAATCGAAAAGTCAACCATATGCATGCATTACATAGTGGCTCATTTTATTAAAAATTCAAACAGAAAAATCCTTTTACATTGCGTGTTTCATAATGAAAAACGATGATTGTCAAGTTTTGCGAATATTTCGATGACTTCTTCGGCGGTGATTTCGATGTCTTGATGCGTATGGAGCAACGCTAATCCAACTAGTCTTTCTTGAAGYATGGTCATCCTAAGCCAAGTTTTGATGCGGCGAAGATAAGAAAAAGAATGTTCAGAGCTCGCGTTTGTTACGGGAAGTGTACATAATACCCGGAGATAGGTGTGGATGGTTGGGAATATGTCGACAACACATTTTCTTAATGTTTCAAGTGGAGAAGTTGAAATTTCGCTGCCTTCAATTTTTTGTTGCTGCTGGCAGTGATATTGCCAGTAGCTTAATTCACCTTTGATTTTCAATTTTTGTACGTTTTTTCATCATCCAGAAGATTCCCGAATCTTCCTATCAAGCATCCGATTAGATCATCGATTTCGTTTTTTTAAAAGACTTGCTTTTTCTGCGAGCAACACACTCAATTGATAACCATCCAAAACGTCTTGTGTAAAACGAGCTTCTAAATCTTCTTTGCTGGTATCCAGCAGAGGTATATAGACAGAGACCCTGTAGTAATCTTCGCAAGTTTTCACGTCGTAATTTTCGCGTTTCGTTTGTCGACCACATGTTCTCGGTTTCGCTTCGTCTACATCGAGTTTTGCCGCCATTTTCTTGGCTTCTGAATAAATCAATCGGAATATTTCATCAACTTTTCCCTCTTTTTTTCCCAACGTTGCAAGCAACGTCCCAATAATTTTTGATGCCTTCGCCAAATCAAGCTGAGCGAATGGGTGAGCGATAGAATGTCGCTGAGAGAGAAGAGCCCGACGATAAATTCGAACTTGCACAAAGCCGATATGAGAATTGTTGCTTTGCCTGCTGGTTCTCTGTTCTTCCCCTCACTGATTTTTCTCGTATGGCACTGGCAACGTTTTTAATTAATCGTACTTTCACTGACTTTGAAATACTGTTGTTGAGTTTGTGCGAGAAACACAGCATTTTTTGGTTCTTTCCGAATTTCGTTGACTGCTCCGATATCTGACAGTATAACCGCACACCCATCAGTCCCTATGGAAGCGCATTTCTCCATTCGGAGATTAATTTTCTTCATGTCTCTAAGAACAATCCCCCCGATGACAGTGACACCACGAACTACGAAAAACATATAGGCACGATGCCGCTGAACGTATTAACCGCCTCTTTAGGTGTCGAAAAATGTTTTCTTTTTAGTTTATTTTTTTCGTACGGGAATAAAAATCCAAGTCAAGACCGAAGAAAGAACTAATTTTGAACGGCCTTCAGGAAATTCGTCTTAGAGTGATCTACGACTTTCGTCCTTGATGGAGCTGCAACGCAAAAAATTTAATTAATTTATTCGATGCACAGTTGCGAAAAATAATTCCTCGAAAATGTCCGTGATTTAATTCTATCTTTGATTATATTTAAATTTACTCTAGTCAACATTGCGCTCGTATGCAAAAATGTTTTGACTATGTTACGATAAAGTTGTCAGTTGCCAAACTGCAATACCAGGATATTAGATATTAGAAAACGCTTCGATAGTAAGGCCGGAGAACCTATTGAAATTTGCGTGAAGCGATGACATCCTGAAAAATTACTATTTCTCAACACTCTATTTGGCATCGTAAGGGACCAATCATTATCTGCTTGCRTCTCACGAACCTACCAGACTAACCGGTATTTTTTAGGCTTTGGTATAAGTAATTTTGCACCATAAATTGAACAGGAAGTGTAAGATAATCTTTCTTCTTTTAATAAACCCTATATGCAAAAAATGATAAGCCCACTTTCTGTGAGAAGAATTCGAACAAATCAAATCTTTTTTTAAACAATTTGCTATACAAAACATAATGAGASGTTTTAAATACATTGCGTGTACAATTGCTGCAGAACCTAAATGCAACCTTAACATATAATAATTATACCAAGACTATAAAGCACCAAACTAGAGCACCTAAAGGAATTAGCGGGCACTGATGCATCATTAATGTTGAATTACAAAGAGAAATCCTGGGCGGCAGAACAATCGAGAATTATAATAATTCATCGCTTTAGGCGCTCAAGATTCTAGATATACAAGTATAATTATATACATTAGGGCAAACCTAAATGAAATATTATAGTATCAGGTTTTCTAARTTCTACAATTAAATCTAAACGAAATATCTTCAACGTCATCAATTGTATCAGTTATATAAAAAAAAAGTTTATTATTAATTTTATTGAAGTTATTTTTAATTTCTTACGCATTTATTCAAATGAAATTAAAAATTTAACATAAGAACTTTCCTTTACTTGAAAATATTTCTTTACTTTGCTGTCCTATATGTTACAACAAAACTTTGGTCCAAGTTTAGGAAGCGGGGCCCTTAAGTAAATCCAACATTTTGAACGGTAACCGTGTTTTTTTCTGTTGAAAATTAATATGTTTTCCAAAAAAATTATTGTGATCAAAAAGTACTTTCCAAATCAAAATAATCTCTGCACGATAAAACACAGTCCCCGAAACTTCCAATTGTCTTTTTCGGGTTTTTATTCGGTTATTTTTTCTTCAATCTTGTCAAAACTATTTATTCCCTGGGTTGGCATTTGAGTTCATTAGCCAAAATCGAACGAACGTTGCGGAACGTTTTGAATCGAGGCAAACAACTCGCGAAGAACCAATGACAGTATGACATGGTGCACTATCGTGATACAGGAACYAATGGTGGAYGAATAGCTTGACGCAAACGATGCATAATGATGAAATGATGCAAAAAACTTAACTGTACTTACATAATATATGTATATGTTTTTACGGGTAACAAAAGTTCGGTACCAAAATGTATGCAATTGTGTTTGATATGGATCGTTTCTAACCAGAAATTAGCAGAGTTCGAATATAAACTTTACTATGCTATGTCACTATGCGGTACCACTTTCGCAAATTTCGTTGCGATCAAATTTTTTCGCCCTAAGGCACATGCGTTCTCAGTAACTTTACTTTTACACATACATACAYACATATTAAATAATAAATAATATTAATAATTACTTGTACCGATATGCAATCGCAGAAGCCTTCACTGTTGTTTTTGTCATTGCCGCAATCGGTAATAAGCAGCTTTGCGACCAGAATTGTACGTGACTTCGGAGCAAGAAGAGTTTTCTAGCTGGATGCTCGCGAACAATCCGAACACAATTAAATTACTCAGCATTGCCGCTGAGCTGCGGTCGATTAAATAGACTTGATTGCCGTTGGGTCACAGCCGTCACTTATGTTTGTATGTATGTACACTATAMATACAAATTTGTATATAGAAATATGTGTATACTTGAGATTGATATTTACAATATATAAAGAARTTTTTGAGAATATACTCCTTTTCGATACTAATTAAATAATGATAGACGATTGATAGACCTTTTGACAGCTGCACGACTACACGACTGCAGGCCGACAGTGGTCGTTCTCGCTAACTTCAATTTAATCCTATATTTGCTAACGACAGTAGAGTTGACAGTAGAATGGAAGATAGAGAGATGAGGTAGAGTGGCGATGCCACTAATATGTAAAATGTAAAATTATGCACAGCTCTAACAAACTTGACGTTATTTTACAAATAAAAGTATAAAATAATTGTGTACATGCAAAATGGATAACTGCGTTGTTTTGTGTACATGCCGGCCATTGTGATGTTGCTGCCCTCTCAAAAACGTTCATGTTGTAGGACTCACAACGCCATTTTCAGTTCACTGTCGTGCTGCAGTCTGTGGCGAGCATTGTGTTCCGCACATTAGTCTGTCAGTCTCAAACCAGTCATCAATCATCAATATTGAAGGTTGTTGACACGTGCACACTAAGGAACAAACTGATTCATGTGGCTGAAAGTAAACGTGTAACTGGAAATCTCCATGAAGCTACTGTGAGTTCAAAGTTAACACGCTTTCGGAACAGTGTTTCTCTTTATTGAAATGCAGCCACAACAAAAACAAGAACAACTTTCTTGTGTGGCAAAGTGATTTAAACATTTCACTTCCTATGGCATTTTGAATGAGGTTAGCTAAACGTTATCGCGTTCTTCCATCTCGCTTCATCCCCGTTTGCGCACGATTCCAGTGAAAGCGTCAGAAACAATATGTAATTTTAAAGTTAGGAGAAGAAAGTGGCTCAGAGCACTAATGTCAGTTTTCSATTGATGATTGGCATATTTGAAGTGCAGACGGGCTGCATATGTCACATATACTCAGCCAAGAACATCGATTCTATCGGCATATATTCATTAAAAACATTTAACAAATTATTATAATTGTGTGTTTTCCAAATTGTTTATATGATCTGTGATATAAATTGTATTATGGTTTGTGGATGTATATGGATATTAGGATAGCTGATATATGTTGGACCACTAACTAATGTTCATGGGAAAATCAAAAATAACTTATACGAGTGAWATGTTGATCGTAAAGAATGTGATATCTTAAGATATTTCAGATTTTAAACTGCAACCAAGATCAACATTTTAAAAATCTCATCAATTTGTCGTTTTTTTTATAAAAATTATAAACATAARCTCATTTTGATGTTAACAATTACGAAAAACTGTAATACATACTATATAATTTTTGAACTGCAAATAAATTATACTTTACGATGACAACACTTACATTACAATTATCTAGTWGGCACAGTTATTTTGAGTAGTATTGTTTGCGTTTGGTCAAATTGCATTTTTGGTAAGAGAATTTCTTTTGTGTAAGCATGTTTTGATTGAAGGAATTATGACAAAATGGAATACTCCGCAATATTAAAAAATTATTTTGGTTCATTAGCAGCTAAACTCAATTTAAACGGTGGTTACTACTGCTTGTTCTATAACTACCCGAAGTAATAATTTTTTGGTTAAGGAATGATTGTTTTACAATGTGATAAAAGTACAGCCCCATCGTTCCCAAAGTCCAGACTTCAATCCCATTAAATAATCATGAATCAATACAAAAACGAAGTTATGAGCACACAAAGCGAATAGCGAACAAGTAAGGAAGGACGAAATAGGGGAGTAACCAAACATTTTATACTCCTGCAACTTACAAGAATRAAAGTCAGGGAAATACCTTAATGTATAAAATGTCAACCAGAGAATCGGAATCCAAASTATTATATTTACTATCAACAKGCCACATACTAAAAAAATGTTTCCTAGATTTCACTATGGTACCTCACATACTATTACCAACGGAGCAAATCCAATTTTAATTTAAAGATTGGATGCTAGGAATGGCGCTGGTACGTCAGAATCTTCGGATGGCTGTGAAACAGAACACTCACTTGATATTTGAAGCCACCATAATCATTTCGACMACCAATATATGATATGTATGAATATCCAATTTATCTACAATTACATCAACGGAAGTTRAAGTGAAAATGTATCTTGGATCAGTTGTTGAAAAGTGTTTTTCCGGAGTTACACAACTCAAACAGGTTTTAAATATTTACCCATTGTGGCCACTTCAGTTCCGAGTAAACGATTGTTTTCTAATGCTGGAGAAACTATCTGACAGGGAAAAGTCTTTACAAGTTGTTGTTTTTAAATAAAGTTTTGTGTGTTGAAAACCTTTTGTATCTATTATTTATTAAAAAAAAAAAACACATATAGCTAGYAAAATATATCAATAAAGGCGTACTAACTATTGCGGTTCATTTATTTATGCTTTTGAACCTAGTTTCTTATGCTCATTATTAATAGGTATACAAAATTAAAAAAAACATCGAAATATCGAACCATCGATGTTTCACGATATTTGCATCCTTAAATGTCACACACCAATTTTGTTTAAAATCGGTCAGGTGGGTCACGCTATATGTGATCTCACCTAAAAGTGCGCGGTACCACGCCCATCGTCCAATTGTCACACCGGCTCGAATAAAACCTTCTCATACCATCTTGTGAGTAAAATTTAATTTCTCTGGCATAAATATTTAGTTACTGATTCATTTCGCTTTCAGTAATTTTACATTAAACTTGTTAGAATCCGACCTMACGCCCACTTTTTCAAAATTTTTTTGGTATTGTTTCTTTTGTGTTTTATTTTGTACCCGCATACTAAGTTTAATCAAGATATCAACTGTAACACGGACTTGCACTTATCTCTCTTTAGGTGATACGTACAATCGTTAGGTAAACAAAACTGTTATACTCTGTAGCAGCAGGTTGTTGAAATATAAAAATCATAAGAATATCATATAAATAATTTATTAAAAAATAAATCGTTTTGAAAAAATAAGAATTAATTATGAATTGTATTATTAAGAATTTCCGAAGCAAACCAAAGGATATTCTTTATAATTTTTTTCATTTCTTACGTCCGATCCACCCCTCAGCTTAAAACCTGTTCATAGATACAATCTTATTAATTTTACGTGGTATTTTTGACTCTGTGCATCAGCTTGTAAATCTTCTTATTTATAAAAATGAATCGCAAAATGTGTTGGTAAGCGCATAACTCAAAAACGC
>NW_017536252.1:236587-239251 GCF_001853355.1 Bactrocera latifrons | reverse complement strand
AAATCTAAAAACCTTTTGTTTTACAAGTAAGTACGATTTACGCCTTTAAAGCGATCGGCTAATGAACAGGTGATATTATTTCTTTTAACTTACTTTAAAATGAATCAGTTTAGAAGTCATTACATCAGACAAACACAAACAGCGTTTCAAAAAGTGTTTTATTATATCCCATATATAYTGACTCCAAGTCATATCAAATTAAAAAAAAGTTGAAAGTTGAAACAACGTTTTTTCTTGCATTTTCGGTCACCTACTCTACTGAGTTTKTTTTTGGCAACTGATACACGAAACAAATCGTACCTTGTGCAGTGTTTAGTTASCTATGATAACTAATTATTGCATTTTAGATATGCTTCCTATTAGACGAAGCAATTTAGGTAGAAGAACCCGAAATGCTGCAAACCAAGCTAATTACAAACTTATAATGCTGCACAAGAACGTGACGATCGAAATGAACGTGAAAGGATTCGGATATCACAAACGCGTGAAGAGCGAGCGCGACATTCAAAACAAAATCGCGCAAGTTTGAATCGAGCTTGCTTTCAGTTACGATGTTTCAATTGGCTACTGTAACTACCAATGTGTTGTTATTGGTTCGATGAAATCGGTTTGCTCACATTGTAAGGCATTAAAATATAAAAATGAAGCTAATGGATTGAGTTGCGCAAATGGTAAAGTGAAATTGATACCATTGGAACCACCACCAGAGCCATTGTACTCATTGGTTTCAGGAATAGGAACAGATTCTATACACTTTTTAACAAATATACAACAATATAATAGTTGCTTTCAAATGACTTCATTTGGGTCAACAAATGTAGTTAGGGAAAATTTTATGCCAACTTTCAAGGTATGTATTATAGTAGTTAATTGTAATTATTTTAGCCAACAATATGTTCTGTCACCTAAAGCCCCAGCTAAATTAATCGTCATGATTTTTGAATTGATTCTCGATTCCAATCGAAAATGCTGCAGAGAACATTTACTGAAAACRCCACCATCTGAAATACGCCCGTTGCAGCCGACGTCAATATACAAATATTTATAACTGGCATCAACAACTGCCGTAAGCACTATACTATGAGTTCCTTTGCAGTTGTAAAACGTACTTACTAATTTTGCTGGGGCGATCATGACCACATGCTTGVCGTCAACTGCTCCTATGCAGTTAGGAAAGTTCCATAATAAATCGAATTTCRAAGCAACTTCAGCCCATTCTTCTTTTGTTGAAGGTATCTAAATAGGGGGAAATCTGAAAAATATACATATGGATTTGGTAAAGCATGTGTTCCTACCTTCAGGTAAGTATTTCGAAGTTGACTGTAAATCGCATCACAAACTTCAGGAACAAATTTTGAGATAGTGTTTGGGGCAATACGGAAAAAAGCTGAAAGACTTTTGTAGCTATCGTTCGTGGCCAAAAAGTGGAGAGTGCAGACCAAATGATAGCTTGCTGAAATAGCTTCACGAAAACATGTATCTCTTTTTTTTAATCAGTGGGGAAACTAGCTGCAGTAAACCATTAAAATTGTTTTCGTTCATTGGCATGTAATTTTTAAAAAGAAACTTTTGATTATCAACTTCTCGAAATTCACGTAAAGTCGTTTCACATGCACATACTACGTTGTTTAGGATTTGTTTTACGTTTTTGATTTTTCTTTTTCAGCTTTAATGTTGCAATGGTAAGCAGAGCAACTGCAACTTTTTTCTTCTTCAAATAATCCATGTTTTAAAATAAATAAAAACTTTTACTGCAAACAGCTGATTGAGCACAACAGTGTGACCGCGTTGCGCCGATTATCGTAGTAGAATATTTAACGCCGATAAAAAATGACACAATATGCGCCGATAATGTGACTGCTAAAAATTGACTCAATTTTGTTTTGGCATTTTGCGCYGATGTAGACCAATAAAAATCGGTACAAATTGTGCTACTTGCGCCGATAATGGGACCCGRGCTTAAGAGTTATGATGTGTAATTGATGTTGTTGTTYTAACGGTTTATCTAATCCACGTTAGGATGGTAAGGGCCGTTGCGTTCGTTGTGTAACAGATCATAATCATCAATTAGTCATCATATTATTTGGTGATTCAGTTTTAGCGACACTTTTATTATTTTGAAACCAAATATAATTATTTGATGAAAGATGTTAGTTACAACTAATTAGGAGACATATATAATTTTTTAGAATAAATATTACTTAAGTTTGATCACTGACAATCCATACATTTATATCCCACATTGCTTATTTACTTTATTTTATAGTGTTTGGTACAAATGTAATAATTTTTTTTTAAATTTAAAGGTACAAGGCCAAATATATCACAGAGCAGGTTCACTGCTACCAGTGTCAGATAGCAACTACAAATACCTGCAAATTTATTTTATGGGTAATTCACAAGAAATTAATCTGCGTTGTGCACATAGCAATTTAGTATAGAGGTCTRTTGTAGAACAATTACAAAATTTATTTCATGAACACAATCAATTGATTATATTATTTAAAACTGCCCTGGATCTGATGCCATCAGATAATCACAAAATTGTAATCAGAGCTGATAAAACACCTTCGGGTCAACATGCAAGACGTTTTAATGCACCAACTGTTGATGAAGTAGCTATCGTAGTAGTTGGAGAAAACTTGGAATCCCGTGAAATTGCTT
>NW_017536252.1:234436-236382 GCF_001853355.1 Bactrocera latifrons | reverse complement strand
AAATATTAGTTTAGCAATGGCGATAATATCTCAGTCACTATATTATGTATTTTAACTTTATATGTCAATGTTATTACACCAACAAAAGGCTCTGAAACCAACAAAAAAGTCAGTTCAATGAACTATTATTAATTCCGCCTACTGATTCGAGAAAATGAAGACAATCACATATTGAAATGTCGGCGTTTATATCACAAATATATTGAAACGGAGAGATTAACATTCATCAGGTTGAATCAGATCAAACTCCGATCTGAAGAGTATATTCACCTTCGAGATGCGATTAATTCTAATGGAAAYGCACAAAATGTTGGTCGGATGAATATTCCTCCAGCAACATACATCGGAAGCCCTCGACATATGCACGAATATACTCAAGATACCATGTCGTATGTTCGTCATTATTATACATCACATTTACATGCAATCCGCACTGAATAGAAATCAAGCAGGAGTTATTCCCTGGGCAATCACCCATTGATCGTCATGATATTACAGCCAGAGTCTTTAGACAAAAATTGAAATCATTACTGGATTTCATCGTAAATCATTGTGTGTTTGGTGAGATACGGTGCTGGATGTATTCTGTAGAGTGGCAGAGACGAGGATTGCCACATGCGCACATTATGATTTGGTTGGTTGAAAAAATAAGGCCAAATGAAGTCGATGCAGTGATATCAGCTGAAATCCCTAACATGCAAATAGATGGTCCCTGTGGAAGTCTTAATCAAAATTCTCCATGTATGATGGATGATAAATGTTGAAAACGATATCCACGAACATTAATAGCGGAAACAATTACTGGTAATGACGGTTACCCACAGTATCGTCGACGATCGACTGCAGACAATGGAAGATCAACAACTGTCAAATTAAATCAACAAAATATTGAAATAGACAATCGTTGGATTGTTCCATATTCACCAATTTTATCAAAGACCTTCAAAGCACACATCAACGTTGAATCTTTCCGTTCAGTGAAATCTATTAAACACATTTGTAAGTATGTAAGCAAAGGGAGCGATATGGCTGTGATTGGAATTGGTGCAAAGAATTCCAATGATGAAGTTACCCAATACCAAATGGGCCGCTATGTTAGTAGTAATAAAGCAGTATGGCGAATACTTTCTTTTCCTATTTATGAGAGACATCCTTCTGTTGTTCACTTAGCTGTGCATTTAGAAAATGGACAAAGAGTGTACTTTACAGCACAGAATGCAGTGCAAAGAGCTGCTCAGCCACCATTTACTACGTTAACCAGTTTTTTTGAGACATGCCAAAACGATGATTTTGCACGCACATTGCTATATTCTGAAATACCAAAATATTATACTTGGAATCAATCCTCAAGAAGGTTTATTCGACGGAAACAATCAAAACAAGTTCCAAGATACCCAGATATGTATTCCACCGATGCCATTGGTCGAATTTATTCAGTACATCTAAGTAATGATAAATGTTTTTATTTACGACTGCTATTAGTCAATGTATGTGGCCCAACGTCCCTCCAACATTTACGAACTGTTGATGGTGAATCGTGTAGATCTTATAGAGAGCCTGTCAACCATTGCATTTACCAGAAAAGGACGCTCAATGGGATCAAACTCTCAATGATGCTGTAATATCATCACACGTTCATCAAATACGAACATTGTTTTCTATAATCATATCTACATGCTTCCCATCAAACCCAATTGATTTGTGGATCAAGTACAAAGATTGTATGTGTGATGATATTTTGTATCAAATACAAAATAGAATGGTAAATCCAAATTTACAAATCAGTGAAGAAATTTACAACGAAGCATTGATTTCAATTGAGGACATGTGCTTGATGATATCAAACAAACTATTAATTCAATTAGGCCTGACCGATGACGCATGATGCTTTTAACCAAGAGTAGAAACGAGAGAATCAGTATGATCTCGGCACTTTGAAAGAAATA
>NW_017536252.1:231578-234100 GCF_001853355.1 Bactrocera latifrons | reverse complement strand
GCTTTAGACAGAACCTTAAAAGATCTGCGAAGCAATCATAACCAATTTGGTGATGCAATGATTTTATAAGCAGGAGATTTTCGTAAAACATTGCCAGTGATTTGACGATCAACACCAGCTGATGAACTCAATGCATGTCTAAAGTTCTCCAATTTGTGGAAACATGTCAAAGTATTTAAGCAAGAATATGCGCGACGAGTTGCAAAATCACCAATCTAGAAACATGTTCACTAAAGAACTCATTGACATTGGTAATGGAAAATTTCCTATAGACATGTTAACTGGCTGCATTAACTTTCCTCAAAGTTTTTGTTAGTTAACTCGATCAAAAGATGAACTTATTCAAAAGGTGTTTCCAGATGTTTTTCTAAATTACAGAAATCCTGATTGGTTGAGCGAACGAGCTATATTAGCTGCAAGAAACATAGATGCAAATGAATTAAATTTAAAAATTCCAGAACAAATTACAGGTGAATCGAGGATATATAAACCAATTGGTTGGGCTACTAACCAAAATGCTGTAGTGAACTATCCACCAGAATTTTTAAACTCGCTGGATTTGCAAGGTTTGCCACCTCACAATCTTCAAGTAAAGGTTGGATCGGTAGTTTARTGTAGCGAAATATCAACCAACCACGTCTTTGCAAAGGCACACGGTTAGCGACAAAAAAAATTACTAAAAAACGGATTAGAAGMAACTATACTGAAAGGAAAGTATAAAGGAGAAGACATTCTCATACCGCGCATCTCAATGATTCCGACTGATGTGTCATTTGACTTTAAACGGCTACAGTTTCCAGTTCGGCTTGCTTTTGCAATGACCATAAACAAGTCCCAGGGGCAATCGTGAAGTGTTTGTGGTATTAATTGGGAAAATTGTATGTTGCCTGTTCCCGTGTTGGAAAACCATCAGATTTGTTTGTCTATGCGCAATTTAATCAAACAAAGAACATCGTATATCACAAAGCACTACAATGAAAATAAAACTGATTTTTGTGAATAATTATGATACACATGATTAACAATAAAATTATTATTTATTTTTAAATGCTTATATATGTTTTATGTAATTATATTTCTTATTCACAACGCCCTATCACCAAGGTGATGTTTCTGTTCAAGAGAATTTTTTGCCCCGACTATAAAATATGTAGGAACAAAAAAATGTCACATTACAAATCAAGATTTTATTACTATTTAATTACGCAGTACGAGGTCTGGCATGCTAAGCGTGGCGTGTTCACGAATTGGAAAACCATCTTCTCTGTACATTTACGAAAAATCGAAAATAAATGATTTTCAAAACAATATAAATCCAACTTTCTTTGTGTGATTTCTTGATTATTCCGATGCTTGAGAATTTGCTTTTGTATTCATTTACATTTTTTTTCTTTTCCCTTCAAGAAGAAGTGGCTATAAGAGAAACTGGATGAAGTAAAAGAAGGCTACGAGCGAACGAGGGAATAGTAAGTGCCATACACTACAGGATAGGGACTATGTAGAAAATTCGCAGTTAAAAATTCAAATTAACAAATCGATAAGTGAAACGGTTTTATAATAATATAAGAAACGCAATCAGAACCAGACAACAAAGGATTTATTCCTAAGCCATTGATTTAACAATGAAAATTCTTAATATACTCTTAACTAGTTAGATACAAATTCTGTTACGCTCCATATCCAAATATCAGCAAAATTCAACTTGTCTGTAACCTTATTCACATAACGGGTGTTTGTAACATCTGAAAGTAAACAAAATATGTATATATAGCGTTACATACATATAAGTGATCAGGATAACGAGACGAGTTGAATTTCGAATGTATAGTATGTCGTTCCTCTGTCCTTACTTGAGTACAAACTGAAAAATCTTGAATATGGGCGGAATCGGACCACTGCCACGCCCACAAAATGCTTTTAAGCGAAAACATATAAAATACTCTAACTGAGACATTAAGATAAAACACTGTAATTTGGTTTGGTACAAGACATAAAGGTAGAAGCTTTAATTTTCACGGAAAGCCATGAATATTGGACAATGGACGCGGCACAGCCTACTTTTAGTGGAATTCGGTGCGTATCATTAATAAAATATTTGTATGTGACACTAAGAAAATAGTCTAAATTGGACTAAAACGTCGCCTTTAAATTTTTTATTATTGTTTAACTTTAAATTATACGTATATAGATATCAGGCAGCAATTTAAATATCGATAAAAAGCTTTGGCCAAATTGTCTTTAAAGTACATCATGTTCTAGCTAAGAACGGTTGAAATCGGACCATAAATTTGCAAGGCCCAAGTCCAAATATGTGGACTTAAAAAATTAATAAGATCAGTTCAATAGCCAAAGTAAGAGTTTCCATAATAAACAGGTTTCAGTATTTTCCGTTGACTTTAAACAGTTCAGCTGCTTGGTGAATAAGAATGAAACGGTCTAGGTCACAACACTTAATGATCACTCGAATGGAAAGGTCGCATCCAGTTACTTTTCCTTCATATTCCAAATATTTAAATTTTCGT
>NW_017536252.1:227283-230773 GCF_001853355.1 Bactrocera latifrons | reverse complement strand
GTATAAAAATAATCAGTGTGTATTTATATTCTAAATATACAATATTTGTTTGTGACTGATACCTGATTTTCTTGTAGAGATAATCCATTCCCACCCAATAGTTACCCATAGAGAGTGCTTCGTGTGTATTCTCTTTAGTGAGTATTCTCACATTATTTCTAGATCCATATATATGTGCCTTTTAGCCGTATATATGTACATTGATCTGTGCATTTAAATGTACATACGAGTAAGTATACTTACATATACATATACGAAAGTGTTCACGAGGGTATCGATTTGTGATGGAAACGACACACACTTTATTCACATTGCGCAAGGATATGAATTTCCGTTTTCTGCTTAAGTGCTTTTATTGTTTATTGCCTGGCAGAATTTCGGTGAATTGCGGCAATTTATCCGAAGGGGCCTGCCCACAAAAGCACAAACTAATAAATAGATATTTGTATATATGTATTTATTTATGTGAATGTATCTAACTTCAGCTTTCAGATAGTACCCAGCTCTGAAAGTTCTTGATTTTGGTTTAGTAAAATATGATATTCACTGTTATTGCCGTTTTGTTTTAGACTAAAGCACCCGTATGCGTATGTATGTATGCAGAAGTTTAGGTTTAGGTATTCATTTCGTCCATTCGTAGGAACACCTTGTTGACATAGGGGTTTATAAGTAAATGCTTTCATTCTACTTATGTTAGTTGTTATTGTTTTCTCAAATGGATTGTTAAAAAACAATGGCGTAGCTATCTGAATCTTTTATGCCGATTCTGACGGTGACCCATGGAGAATATCCGTTTGTAGTTTTCAGATTTGTACATACATATATGTATGTTGAGTGAAATACATTCGTAAGTATGGCTGTGTTACATTTCCTTTGTTTTATTGGTTGCCTTTCTCATTTCCGGTTGCAATTCGATGCTGTTGGGAGTGCGACTCTGCCCCTTTGACGTTGAACTAGATATTGGTTTGAAGCGTTTTGTCACTCAACAATTTTTGACGTCCTCTGAAATTTGGCAAACGGAAAGCGACTGACAAGTGCTAAAAATTAAATTTGTTCTTTTGATGGTGTCGTCATGGCTGTTGCACTTTACATCTGCAGTGCAGCTAACAAATTGTCATATTATTATAAAGTCGAGCTACTTTTAATCCGCAGATAGCTTTACAAATTATGTTTCGCCATGTAATTTTGAAAGTTTATTACATCATTCTAATATGTCATGATACTAAATATAATATAAGCAATCTTCAAGTTACACAATTGGTTGAATTAAGTATCTTTAAAAAAGAAAATTTCTTTATCTGGATTTTGACCGGTCACATGAATGGCAGCAATATATTAAATAATATGGCTGTGTAAACTAATGCTGAGCAATACCAAAAGCTCCGTCAGCATCGAAAAGAACCTTTACGAGCCGTTCGATGCCAAACAAAGTTTCAGGCAAGGCGACTCCTTTCGTGTGATTTCTTCAATCTGCTCTTGTTGAAAATAATTTGAGCTGCATTTCTATGGACCTTTCTTCCTATTGCGAACTTTTTGAATTCTTACCTGAAAATAATATGTCCGTGTGCCAAAAATTGGTTGAATCGGATCATTAACTTTCTTAGTCCCCACATACCCGGTCGGGTAAAGGAACATCTGCTCCATCATCATCGATTAGSGATTGCCCTGGGCATCTGTTACTAGATCATCTGTGGGGGGTTTTCAAGAGTATGCTCCAGTATTGAAACCTTCTGTTAGTCGCCGCATCTTTTCTTAGAATTTTCGACTATACCCCTTGCGGTCAGCTTAACAAGCTCTTCATACTCACGCATCATCTCGCTTCCCTCTTCAACTCTAGGTATCTATCCAATCATTTGCGTGTTGCGATCGATTGTAACGTTGCGAGGTAGGCAGTCTATTTTCTTTTTCAGTTATATGTAGATAAATTTTGCTCATAAGTTAATTTTGGTTATTGTTGCTTTATTTCATTACTGGAAGGTGAAAAAAAACGTATTGAATTTAAAATTGCTCTTTATGTAGTAAAGAACTAGGTACATCAGCTCGAATGATAATTTTAAGGCCGAAAATATTGGACTCTGCCAAGAATACATACAAAGCTACGTAAGTGTGATATAACATCTGATTGACTGATGTGACGGCAGCGACAAATGGGTAAATGGGGGTCACATGATCAAATCAACTCTCAACCGACGAAAGTAACCCCTCTTAATAAAAGAAATGTTACTATAAGTTAATAATTTTTCTCTATAAATTGTAAATCATACTGGCAGGAGATTTGTCTATAACTTTCACATTTGACAAGATATTTTCACGAAATTTGGTAGATGCCATACAAACTGAACGATCGAAATCCAATGCTTGTATGAATAACTTTCACATTTGACAAGGTATACGAAATTTATTTTCTTAGGGTATTTAGCTTCGGTGCAACCGAAGTTAACGTTCTTTCTTGTGTGTTTTTAACACTGATATGCAATTAGTCACTGTCGAGTATAAATTTTGAAATTCCTGGCTGGTTCCTTACTAAAATAATGGGGGAAGAATACTCTGACTTACTCGGCTTAATTATTTTGTTTTGCATTAACCTAACCTGTTTTTTTTCACTGTATGACAGTCTTCTCGGAGGACAATTAAAAGGTTTTTCTGTACTCAACAACAATWATATACAAGGACTAGATTCAGAAAGTCCTGTTTACTTTGGATCCCACTTTGTACAACACATATAACAATCTTGGAATATTTGCAATATTTTGTTTTGAGTAGACACCCCTGAAATAATCATTTTTATGTAAACATTAGGATTTTTTGCTTCAATTTTTATTACTTCAGTGCAATTCACAGAAAATTTGGCATTACCAAATTMAATTTTCATTAATCTTTTACACTCTTCATCAAATGCATTATTTTCGACTTTGATATTCGAATCTTTCAGTTTACATTTTAATTTTAAATTAGATTTTCTTAAAAAGTCTCTTCCTAAAATGATTGAATAAGTTTTTGTTTCGTTTGTTAYAACTAATCTTCTTAATTCAATTCTTTTATTTTTGAATAAAATAAAACTGTTTACAGTTCCGACAATAGATAATGGACTTTTGTTTATTATCCTATATATAATATTAAGAATACATTGTTTTTTGTGTTTATTACTGCATCTGGTACGAACTGTTGGTGAACAAAACTAATGGGGCTTCTCGTATCAATTAACGATCCTAATAAAGTTTTATAACTAAATTTAGAATTAATTTAAAAACCTTAYAAATTCATCGCCTTCTATCAATTCAGTAACATGTTGTACGGGGCGGCTTTTCCTTTGAGGACAATTTGCTGCCAAATGGCCTATTTCTGTGCATACAAGTATATGGCAAGCACYAAGCTCTCGTTTGGGGTTTC
Source organism: Bactrocera latifrons (assembly GCF_001853355.1). Classification (NCBI taxonomy): domain Eukaryota; kingdom Metazoa; phylum Arthropoda; class Insecta; order Diptera; family Tephritidae; genus Bactrocera; species Bactrocera latifrons. The sequence continues at coordinate 227,383 of NW_017536252.1, read as the reverse complement.
GTCATACATTTGCTAAATGTCTGAAGGAGTTACAATTGTAGTATCTCAAGACTCCCGCTGGCTGTTGTCCATTACTCGACTGCATATGTTGATTATCTGC
>NW_017536252.1:222963-226958 GCF_001853355.1 Bactrocera latifrons | reverse complement strand
AATTTATTTGCAATTAGTGCTCTTATGTTGTTACTATCAAGTTGGTAAACACTTTGAATATTTTTTGGTTGTGCTTGCCATAGTTCAAAATCTCTATTAGAAAGTCCACGTCCATTGTTCCATTTAGTCTCTGGCGTATTTAGTTACTAMTTTTTAGAAGTTTTTAACACTGTCAGTTGTGGTTCTTATAGCATTATTAAAAGCACAACAAATTAAAAAAAGAAATGGGTAGGGTTTGGGGTGATACAAACAACCGTTAGGTGAACAAAACTATTATACTTTGTAGCAACATGTTACAAGAGTATGATAAAAGAAAATATTGTTTCATTCAACATTTACAAACCTTTTCAGTTGTCACTGAGGTAAATATTTTGCTCATCGATTATCATTTTGCGTTTCGTTACACTATATGAGAAGTTAAATTGAGCAGAAACAAATCGAAACGCGCGTTAAAGCGATCTGATCAGCAAGTAGTTTTTTATGTGAGGTACATACATACATCTGTATGTTTATATTTAGAAATTAAAATATCAACAAAATAATATCCTACTATTAGATGGTGGATGTGAGTGTGTAAACAAGGGACAACAAAAAGGATGAAAGGAAAATATCYATCACAATTCGTTTAACAAACTTCAGAACACTTCAAATAAGTAATGGTTCACCCACGACTGAATAACGACTGGAGTGGGTCTGACGACTTGGTTATTTTGGCTTAAACTCCGCTATGTATGAAGMAAAGTGGTCGTGTATCGTTGCTGCCTGCGTTTGGTTCACGTTTCCCCAAATATTATTGCTAATGAAGCATATAATGCAGTTCCACGCAACTCAACAAAAACTATCAGTTTAGATGTTAAAGAGAGCACTGTCTATACACACCTCCGTTGTATACTATACTACATATACAAATATTAGGTTTCCACATTTAAGTTTGGTGCTAATCCACGAACTAATTTCATTTTATTGCTGCCACACTTAGTGGGCTTCCCCTTTCAAAAGCTGTTTGCTTTCTTCGAYCCCAAATTGTAATGACTACTTCTGATACATTTCTTTTATGTTCTGTGGATGTGTGTGTATGGATATTATATTTGTATATATATGTTTTAGTRTAGTGTAAAGAGAGTGTGCTTGCGCATTATTGTTGCTGTGCTAATGGTTTTCGGTTACCATTGCGTCGTTCGACAGTCGATATCCTTCAGGTCGATTAGACGTAAAAGTTTATTTTGCATTTTTAATTAACCAAAYGACACTTCGAGTGTAAGATTAAATCGCATTTCAATCGCTATTTTTTTAGGGTTCAAGACTTAGTACTAGAGTCGGAAAGATAAGTCAAAACATCTACTTAAAAGTATACGTAATTAAGAGTATTTGGGGTAACGCAAGTAGATTTTCATTAAAATAAAGTGAACAAGATTAAATACATTTACTAAAGTATTCAAAGATTTATTTTGTCAAAAATTCTCAAGCACTGAAGTTACAACATATATCAAGTACAGCTAAATATTTCATACTTTGGCCGAAGACAAAATTGTCAAAGAAGTCTTGCGGTATTTTCGCTAGTTGGCGCTGAGAGCGCGTAGTTCTAGTTTTATTCGTCGCATCGGTTCATGCTATACCTTTTTGGAAAGCTAATTTCAAAAGATGGAGCAAAATAAAGAGAAARTACGGCAYATTTTACRGTACTACTACGATAAAGGTAAAAATGCATCTCAAGCCGCCAATAAAATTTGTGCAGTTTATGGACCCGACACAGCTTCCATTTCCACCGYACAACGATGGCTTCAACGTTTTCGTTCTGGTGTAGAGTTGGTCGAAGATGCGCCATGCTCTGGAAGGCCTGTCGTCGAAAATTGCGATAAAATCGCTGAATTATWCGAAAGAGACCGGCATAGTAGCAGCCGTAGCATCGGTCAATAGCTGGGCATGAGTCATCAAACCGTTATAAAATAAAAWAWAAAATTAAAAAAATAAAAATACCGCAAGACTTTTTTGACAACCTRTTATTAACTTCGCCTGCAACTATAATACCCCACAGGTACCTTTTTTTTTAGCAACAATAAAGGGTTTTTCAATAGGGACGCTACAATAGTATGCCGATACGGACAGCAACCGACGCTTTATTTTTTCCGCTCTTTCGACATTTCTCTTCATTGATTTTCACCATTTCATCACGGCATGATATACCAATCAATCACGAGTCGAAATTGTTAAATTTTACTACMGAAATTCGGAGTTAGAGGCCCCAACTTTAAGAGAGCTATGTCCAATACGGCGTCATATCAACACTTGAGCTTCTAGTGGAAAAATTTTAATCCACAGAAACAGTGAAAAATGGTTTCAGTGCCAGTAAGACAAAAAAGTGCCGTAGTGTCGAGTATATTGCGGCCGCTAACGCATCAATTGAGGAAGACCCAAATCAGTCTATCACACGTCAAGCGTTCGTCATCTCAATGTCGTCGTTTTGTCGAATTTTCTAAAAAGCTCTTTGCATACATTCTTACAAGATYWAATTGACGCAAGAACTGAAGCCGCTGAATCGTTGTATGTTCGTGAATTGGGCTGAGCAACAACTTGGAAATGATGAACTGTTAGGCGAATAAAACTTTTATATGTACTTCGTGCAATATATTAGAAGAATAGAATAATCAAATGTAATAAAATAAGTTGTAATCAATAATCAATCTGTAATTGGTAAATATTTTTCAGTTACAAATACATTTTTACAATTAAATTTAATATTTGCAATGTATTTTAAAATTTAAAACTTTATATACGAGTAAGCATWATATTAAATTATTTTTATTTTCATTTGTATCCATACTTAATGAAAGTGCGCGTACTTGTTGGTGAATAGGTTTAACTACAACCAGAGAGCAAGTAAATGACATATGCTTTTAACGCATTCAACTTTAAATTGCACATTTAAGCATTTCCTCATTTTAAGATGGAAATAATTTCATTAGCCATCAAAAGGAAGAGTTTTCGAGGACAACTCCCTACTTTATAGTTTGCACTTTAGGAAAGTAGCCTACGAGTGCAGGAGTCAGTAGTAAAGTTGAATATTCGTGAGAGAGCYTTTGCTAAATAAATGCAAATGGAAAACTGGGAAACTGCACTCAGACACTCAGCGCTTTGTAACAGTCCACAATTGCCTTTTGAGTTGTKGAAAATTTGAATTGTTGAATTGCTCGAATTGAAACCACTTGACTGTTTTGCCACGGAACCGCCTTCGGCAGCATGCCGCATATAGCCTATCCCATGACTGTACTTGTAATATTATGGAACGTGTGGCGGCAACTCCAACAGGACGCTAGCTGCAACATTGTCTACCGGCACGAAGTCCTTTTGTTTATTTGTACTTCAAAACCAACACACCGCCACTCCATAAACGGGTTTGTTAACGCACCCGCAAAGGCAATGAGGAAAGGCATTGCGAATAAAGCAAATAATAATTAAAATAAACGAGATAATTAAAAGCTCCCCTGTGGTTAAGTTGTGCGAAATAAAGAATGCTGGTGACGGGCGGCGAGCGTCGGGTGCTGGCGGGGTGTCTACAATGTTTGATTGTGGTGCGGTTTTCCCAGATTCTGATGATTCTCTGGTAAGCTATAYAATACGGTTAAGAAACAAGTAAGGAAGAGCTAAGTTCGGGTGTCACCGAACATTTTATACTYTCGCATGATAAAGTGATAATCGAGATTTCAGGCGTGGCTGTGAACCAATTTCACCCATATTTGACACATGAATGACATATTTGACCGAATTTCATTGAAATCGGTAGWGWACTTCCTGAGATATGGTTTTTGRCCCATAAGTGGGCGACGCCACGCCCATTTTCAACTTTTTAAAAAAGCCTGGATGCAGCTTCCTTCTGACATTTCTTCCGTAAAATTTAGTGTTTCTGACGTTTTTTGTAGTCGGTTAACGCACTTTTAGTGATTTTCAACATAACCTTTGTATGGGAGGTGGGCGTGGTTATTATCCGATTTCTTCCA
>NW_017536252.1:174582-222658 GCF_001853355.1 Bactrocera latifrons | reverse complement strand
TGGTCCTTAGTACTGCCAGATGTAGGCTCAGTTTAGTTTGAAGTGAACTATTCGCCATATTGGARTGTTAAACTGAACCTCCATCTGGCAACGCTTTTTGCAAGGTTTAAGAGTGACTTGGTATCTACGTTTCGCCTAGTCCCTTGAACTCCGAAGTTCTCCGAAATATTGCTGGACACAGGAATAGGACGTGCTACAGCGTCTTTATCATGTCAACTTCTCTGAATCTTATACATTTGTCGTCAATACTTATACCCATTCGGCTCGCATATGATGCCAGTAGATTCCTGATTTTGTGAAGCCAACAGCCGTCCGGCAGTCCTTTATAGACCGTATTTTTATTTTCTGTACTTGATCGGTAGTCAGACGGGTAGCACTTTAACAATCCCGTCAGCAGTTTGGATTCCTGGAACTCCTTTGTGATCTGGAACCCAGTGTAAATGCAGCCGCTTTCGTGCAGGTGTCACATTTACTGCTTCACTGGTTCCAAGGATATTCTCTTAATAACTTTTAGTATAACTTGGAACCTTATCTCTCAAATAAAGCATATCGCACATAATGCAGCCAATCGTGCAGCTGATTTTGCCGCAGAGCTTTCCACTGCAATGTCGATTGCTTATGTGTTTAGTAACTTTTCTAGTGCCGTCTTTGGAGTGGTTCTTAGCACTACCATCTTACAAAGAACAGCTAGTCACTATATCATACGTACGTAATATCTTACAGGTTGGAGATCTTTAGGGTCTGTATACCCTGGAAAATGTATGTTGGCTAGTTCTACCAGCGATTTCTTACTGCACCTAGTCGACTCTCTACTTTTCTTTGTAGTAGCCTAGAGGTAGTCGGGTGCATAGATAGAAATTTCCTAAACTTAACTATGGTTGCCTTTTCCAACTTACCGCAATAGCTCTTCCTCGACTCCCGTATGGCTGTACTAATTTCCTTTTTTTTATTCTTTGAGTACGTCTTTACATTCCTCCCAGCAGAACTCTTCATCGGCTAGCCTAGCTTGCGTGAAGAGTTCCTTGACACTACGCTTAAGTGATCCGAGCTCTAAGGTGGTCTTGATCCACACTTTGCACTTATTGGAGAGCACGCGATTTTATACGATTTTTTGGCAACGTTAGTGAGTGTGACTGTCCGTTCCTCTATTTTCAATATTGAGTAATATTTTTCTTGTCCACTTAAATTCCCTATCACTATCTTTCTATATAGATTCCAGAAAGTATTCTTAGGATTGATGAAGGTAACATTTTTAATTGAGTGTTGAGAATTCTACTATATAGTCAAAAAAGGAAGCAAATCCCAATTCTCGACCGTGATTATTTTGCTAATAAGCACTGTTATATCAAAGGTCAAGATATTTTGATTCCTCCCTTGGTTAGCTAAAGTTATGTTATTTCTCATTATAAAGTTAAGTAAGAGTCAACTCTTGCTTTGTTATATCCGCTATTCCTTTCTGTATAGTGTACACTTGCGGAATTCTACTGTTGGCGCTTCAACATTATGAGGCCTGTAACGGGTTGCAAGAAGTATCATCCATGCCATCCTTTATATCTACTACAATCAGATCATCTGAAGAGAAGTGGACCACTTGGTCAAAATACCACATTTTCCGATTTTATCCATGGTTCCTGAATTCCGCAGCCAATTTTCTCTAAGTTGAGKTGCAGCTCTGCTTTTATTTATTTATTTGAAGAACCATCACTGTTTTGTTCGGGCTTCTTCCTGGGGTCGTATTGAGGTTACTGTTTCAGTGTGTTTTAATGTGGCTTCTAGGCTCTCCTAGATCTCTTTCCGCATCCCACTCCTCAAGGGTGCTTTCGTTTCTGTCGGCTGGGTTGCACTTCTTAAGACGAAAGTATACGCTCCCTACGCTAARCGTACGTATAGTATATGTTCGGACGACTTGTTTATTTGAGAGATGTAATTTTGATTGCCGGCACCATCAAAACTTGSTCCAGTCTTCATCTAGTCCTACAGAGAACGCGTCAAGCAGTTTTATTTCTWCCGCTTTGAATTTTTTCTCTATTCTCTGTCTTGGGTCTTTAAGGCCGACCAAGTACCTTTGGCATCTCCCAGAGAGCGTTTCCAACGCTTTCGAGGTCTGAGTACTCACGCACTGCAGCACCTCTAAGTTGCACAGCGGATTTCGCAGTGTGCTGCTGCGAAGTGATATCTTCACAGGAATCACTGTGCCCGCTGGTGGTAGCAAACACTTCTCCCACAGGCGTTTCTGCTGATATACCTTTTTTTCCTTTAAATTATATTAATATTAATATAAAATATTTTTTATGAAAAATGGAAGACAATTAGAATGCGGAAAGGTTTACCAAAAGTAAAGCAAAGTATTAACCATATACATTATGGTTCGATGAATTTCATTCAATTTAAATATTCGCCGCGAAGAATGCGACGTATTGGTTTAACTTCAACAATTTCTTGCAGGGGTAAATGGAAGGGATTGACATACGTTGGCTAATATAATATTTTGCAAATTTGAAAGGATAAACAACGACCTTTGCTACAAAGTTAAAAAATAGGTTTTTAGAATAGGTATGTATCCCGTTAATATATAATTAGAATCTGTGTACGTACATACTTACATATATCATATGACACCAGGCAATCGGACCATGCCTTTGCTATTTCTCTTAAATAAAATTTGAGGAACGCCGTTAAACCTATGTGTTGAGCTCTATACTTTKATCCGTATGTATAGTAAAACATAGTTTGATCGGTCCGATCCTACATAACGCTATATAAAGTGTAAATATTTTTTGATCTTTGGATATTGATATTTTTTCTTGCTAAACGCATTAATCGAGCACAAGCAAAGTATACGTATGCAGCGCACTTCGTTTGTGGCTATTAGGAATTTTTTTTTTGTTTGTTCACAGACAATTGCTTCTGTTTCCACTTGAATCAATTTTCATTGTCGCCATTGTGCGAATGAGAAACTACTTCCATACAAAGTGCGCATCCAGCATCCGCTATGTGGGTGGGACATACGAGTCTATGTATATGTGTGCGGATGCGATGAACTTTTATGTTGATGAGCAAACAAAATGGAGCTAGAAATACGCACGAAAACTAAAAAAATGAAATTAAAACAGACGGTGGGCCAAAAGACGGAAAGAAATTCCGAGGCAAACGCATAAAAGTACGCATCAGTAACGAAAGTAGAATATCGRGCAGGCAATCAAATTAACTTACTAGTACAAGGCAATAAAACAGAAAGCATCCTGTTGCTTTGCACTTTTCCTTACTCGGGGTTTACAATCGTGGCCGATGGCAGGCGAAATGAAAAAAGAATGGAAGTGATAAATAGAAAGTGATTGGAGGGCAGCACACTACTAAATGGCCGACAGTAATGTAAATGCAACGCAAAGAATTAATAGGAGATAATTTACTTAGAGTGGCAAGAAGTATTGCAGAGACAACAGTTGAAGCCGCGCAGAATGCACAATAAATTGTCTAAGGCTGAAGTAAAGTGCCGGTATGAACGATGACTGGCAGGTGGAGGCAGCTGGCTACCGAGTACCTACAAAGTAAAATGAGGTTAGCACAATTCTTTCCACACCAATCGATTCAATTCGTTTCGAAGCCATTCAATTGAATTMATTTCGATAAAAGAAATTTGATGCGCTGCTAAGTCATTAAATGCGTTGAAATGAAAAAATGGAAGAYATTCTTAAATACAATAAATAGGGGTAAGTGTTTGTCGAGTGGGATCATCAAAGTATTTGATTTACAGTTAAAAACGTTTGACTGGTACGACGTTATATATTGTCTTGCTTTATATCAAAGAGGAATAAATACATCTACATAAAGACGGAGTTTAAAATCGAACAACGAATACTTTCTAGTCTAAAACGACATTGATAGAGATATCAAGCATAAATTCGGGACCTATTGAAGACCGTTAAGATTTGTCACACATAGGTTAAATAGTATTATTCCACTATGGGGCATCTTCTTCTTCTCGCCAATTAGATATTCCAAGTGAAGCCAGGTCCTTCTCCACTTGGTCATTCCAACGGAGTGGACGTCTTCCTCTTCCTCTCTTCCCCCGACGGATACAGCGTCGAATACTTTCAGAGCTGGAGTGTTTTCGTCCATCCGGACAACATRACCTAGCCAGCGTAGCCGCTGTCTTTTGATTCGCTGAACTATGTTAATGTCGTCGTATATCTTGTACAGCTCATCGTTCCATCGAATGCGATATTCGCCGTGGCCAACGCGCAAAGGACCATAAATCTTTTACAGAATTTTTCTCCCGAAAACTCGCACGGTCAACTCATCAGTTGTCGTCGTCATCGTCCAAGCCTCTGCACMATTATGACGGGAATTATGAATGACTTACAGAGTTTGGTTTTTGTTCGTCGAGAGAGGACTTTACTTCTCAATTGCTTACTCAGTCCGAAGTAGCACATGTTGGCAAGAGTTATCATGCATAGGATTTTCAGGCTGACATTGTTGGTGGTGTTTACGATGGTTCCAAGATAGACGAAATTATCTACGACTTCAAAGCTATGACTGTCAACAGTGACRTGAGTGCCAAGTCGCGAKTGCGACGACTGTTTGTTTGATGACAGGAGATATTTCGTCTTGCCCTCGTTCACTGCCAGACCYATTTGTGTTGCTTCCTTGTCCWGTCTGGAGAAAGCAGAACTAACGGCGCGGGTGTTGAGGCCGATGATATCAATATCATCGGCATGGCCAGCAGCTGTACACTCTTATAGAAGATGGTACCTTCTCTATTTAGTTCTGCAGCTCGAACTATTTTCTCCAGAAGCAGGTTGAAAAAGTGGCACGATAAGGAATCGCCAAAAATCGAAATCTCGTTTGGTATCGAACGGCTCGGAGAGGTTCTTCCCGATTCTGATGGAGCTTTTGGTGCTGGTCAACGTCAGCTTGCACAGCCGTATAAGTTTTGCAGGGATACCAAATTCAGACATCGCGGCATAAAGGCAGCTGCTTTTCGTGCTGTCGAAAGCAGCTTTGAAATCGACGAAGAGGTGGTGAGTGTCGATTCTCCTTTCACGGATCTTTTCTAAGAGTTGGCGCATRGTGAATATCTGGTCGCACTGTGGGGCATCAATGGCCAAAATTGAAAGGGCTTGAAAAACAGTAATGCAACCTCTCTAGTAAAGAATTAGGTGTGTGTTCAAGTAAACCGCTCGTGTGCAGGAGACCTTTTGTCGAGTCTCAGTTTGAATTTCTTACTGGTACAGGAAGGTTGAAGTACCATGTTTTTTGCAACATATTATCTGTTCATGGTATAAAAAGCTCTTGGTTTCCGTACCTTAATTCTTTTAAGACGTTTCAAAAATTCTATGTAAGCTTGCCGTTACACTATTTACAAGATGGTTGTATATAAAATCAAATAATTTTGTTAGGCCCATTAGAAACGCTACATAGTTTGAAGTAAATTATGTTATTTTCCAATAAATCACATGTTTTTACTGTTTTCCCCTCATTTTATTGAAACTTACGTTAAATTTAAACTCTAATACATAGTCAAAATTTTAATTAAAAATCCTTTTTTTTTTTTTAAGATTTTAACAAAAATATGTAGAATCAACGATTTGAGTGCTACAACTAATTAGAAACGAAAATATTTTATCAACAAAAAATAATGATATTACAAAATTTGGCTTACTTTCAGTTAGTATTTTGTTGGTTATCTCTTTTACTTTAATATTGCTTCATATCGGTTTCGAATTTACCTTATAAGACTCTGACAACGAACCAATGGTAAAGCTTGCAATGCTATTCTAATTTCATCAAAAAGAACATCCATATTTGTAATATTTATGAAAATTTTGTGAAACATAGCAAGGATCATRTCATTGATTGGTCAGCAAACATACCTTCGACCATCAGGATCTGTGCGATTAATTTTAGTTAGTAGTCATTCAACTGTCTATATCTGTTAAAGTTTTTAAGGTTTTTTTTTTTTGTACGTAAAGTTGGAAATAGTTTTAAAATTTTATGTAATTCAAAATTTACGTCGTTCCAGACTGACAAAGATCAAAACTGTAASCAAGTAGGGTAGGTGTAGCACTGTAGCTTTTTCACATTAAAAAATTTTAATAATACATTGTAATATCTTTTATACCAAAACTGTGAAAGACATCCTTACCAGAAATCAGTAATATTAATTAATAAAAATTAGCAAAAGAAGGAATTTTAATTCTTTAAACAACTGTTTCTTGWTAGCTGTCCACCTTAATTCACGTTCTATATTGCAGTACATTTACTATTTGGGTAAAAGCTTAATTTACTTTAACTTCACAACTACAAAACAGAGTGAATTTAGTTGTAAATAGAGTAACACGAACAATGTAAGACTTTTTGGTAAATAAATAACGGTATAYCAAAAATTTTTGTCATATACTTATCAGYCAAATACAAAAAAGAGAGATTCTAATTAGCTGTCAACAGCTGTATATATRTACATCTAAATAAGTATATAAAAAAATTTGSGTTAGCTACACCATTTATAACTCAAGAACGGCTGAACCGAGTTGGCTTAAAATTGGTGGGGAGATAGCTTAGAACCAGAGTAAGGACATAGGATACCTTTTACCTCTTTATGGCAAAATGTAATACAACTCATAAATACAAAAACTATGTTTCAAATCATAACCATTTTTTTTTTTTTCAATATTCATGTTTGTAGGAATCATTTGAATATATGCGTACAATTTTAAGCGATTCTTCCTCAAAAATAATACATTTGCTAAGTATTTGAAGTAGCAAAAAAGAACTKCAACTAAATACGCAGGTTATAACTAAATAAGTAATCAGTCGTTGAGTATGTATTAAACCATGTGCATTCCAAAGGACTGATGCCTTAAYCTTTCCAGCGCACTTTTTCGTTTTTTCACGCCTGAGGCYTCCAGTGGGAAATGATGGAACTATGTTTATATTTTCACATATCGACGCAAAAACTCGGTTTTATTCCGATTAAAGAGCACTTAAACACTTTTCAGAATCAGTTATTCATAGTTTTGTTGGATTATGAACTTGCGAGGCACCTACTTTGCACAGAGCTTTCACCTGTTTAGGGCATCATTGTCCTCGGTGGATTTCCCTGAGCCCTAAATTCAATAGTAGTTTCCCCAAAAAAGAAACGATTTATTAACGCACGATATACTTTATGATCCATTTTTTGTAAACTAACACAAGTTGCTTCAGAAAATGCTATATCTCATTAACTAATAGTTATAATTTAACTAATAGAAATCATATAGATGTCTATGTAYCAGCCACARTGAAGCGTGGACGGGTCCCCTATATATAAAAATGATCAGGATGACAAGATGAGTTAAATTCCTAGTTATTTTCTGTCCATGGAAGCGATAACTTGAGCAAAATTTAAATATTCTGATAAAAGTCGATTCATGTGTTCCTTGGAACCCAAGGTTATATGGAAAACTAACTTAAATGAAAATGACGTTTGCAAAATTTCAAAACGACATCTTAAAAACTGAGGGATATATGTATACAGACTGACAGACAGACAGACGGACAAGGCTAAATTGACTCAGCTCAACATACTGATCATTTATAAACTTAATGACAAACTTAATTACCCTGTACAGGGTATAATTAGCTCATACGTTTGCCATTAATATACTAGAGATGATGACAGGTTTTTTATATTAGTGAGATCACTACATCTCATAATTCTTATACACTGAAACAAATGTGTCCTAAAACTATGGAAAATTTACTTGTTTTAAGGAAAAAATGGGAATAAAATAGCACTAAAGACATGTCTTCCTTAAGTTAAGGAAACACGATTCTACTTTTAAGTACATATGGTTTCCTTAAAAAGAGGAAAATATTGCCTTAAATCTGTCTCTTATACACATCTAGATGTGTATAAGAGACAGTTATAATACTATATAATAGGGAAAATAATATCTTTTAAATTAAATATATAAAAGTTTTGCAATTCTCCTCCTGTTAAATAGGACTGAAAATGGCCTGTCTCTTATACACATCTAGATGTGTATAAGAGACAGTTATAATACTATATAATAGGGAAAATAATATCTTTTAAATTAAATATATAAAAGTTTTGCAATTCTCCTCCTGTTAAATAGGACTGAAAATGGCTCTCAAATTTATTAATTTTGATTTCATTGCATAGCAAATTTATATTATTTTCTAGTTTAAAGATTTCACAAATTTTGTACGCTGTAAATTGGGATTTATAAAAATATATTATAAAATCTTTTTTAAATATTGTGCTATATCGCTTTACAAATGAATAACAAATTATTTCATCTGTAATATCAGTTGTGCAGTGCTTTTTAAATTCATTGTAATATGTTGAAGTTTTCGAAGGGTATAGTCGGTTGCTGCAGATAATGCAGCTCGAATTGAGCCTTTCCAGTAGTCACGGTACACTTGTTACTAATCTATAACCGTATCTATATTAAATTATRATGATTGAATGTCTGTATGTTTGGTTACAGAGTGTTGTAACATATAGTTGCATTTCCTACAATTTTGACGCCCACTCGCCCATAACATTTAGGCATCCGATATCCTTTTCGCCATTCTTAGCTATGCAAAAGCACTTAATTTGAGTGAGTCGCATGTGAATTGCACTTTTRGTCTCCGCTGTTACTTACCCATCCTTTCAGTTGCCCATAACCATATATTTGATGCACTCCTGCAATATATGTATACTCATGCTACGAGCCCACACATTTACATGTACATATGCTGTGAGTATAAAATGAACTGAAATTTTCATTGCCACCCTGCTGCTTCGCTGCTACTTCGCTGATGGCATTCAAATGCAGTACGATTCGTGGTGCCTGCCACAAAGTAGCAAGTACTAACTCTATACAGCTGTTTCATTGATATGTTAAACAGTTAACCCTCCATTTACTTGCCGGAACATAATTATTCTAAGAAATTGAAAATCCACGATATGATATTGATATTGATTAACGTTTGTCTAATATCGATATTTCAAGCGTATTATTAATGATAGTACAAACATAGTAGATTGGATAGTATATACGATTTAGTACATACACATGTATACAGCACACTGAATAAGAAAGAGTCACAACTCGGAAAATGGAAAGTGTTAAGGGGGATCAAAAAACAGTTACTTTCAAATTAATGAAGTTTTGCWGTCAAATGCTCGTCCATTACGGACTCACGCAAATATTATTGGTTTTCTTGCATAACAGAGAAATTAAGTGAGAAGCCACACGTTAGCTAATACTAGATACTAATTMAAAAATTTCTTCTAGACTGAAGCGGGTCATAACTGTAGTACAATATAATAATTATGAATAAGTTAGTGATATTTTGAGGTAACCTTTTCATAAATCATTAAAAGTATTTTGTTGCTATTAAACATATGCGTGCTGAAATTCGTACACGATTTGTTTATTAAAAAATATTGTAGGAAAAAGAGAAAGCTCACTTCAGTTGCACTGACGCAATAATACCTCCACAACTGTAAAGGATTCCGTACAAGAACTTTGAGCGGTAAAACTGTATGTCAGTTAAATGCTATAGTGATTCGATCTTAACAACTTATGAGGATATTGCACCATTTTCAAATTTTGTGACGATATCTCGTCAAATAAAAAAGCTTTCCCTACAAGCACTTGATTCCGATCGTTCCGTTATATGCTATAGTGGTCGTTATCCGTTCTGAAAAATGAGCAGTTTTTCGGATACATAAAATACGCGTGCGAAATTTCAGAACGATACCCAAAAAATTAGGGGACTGGTTCTCATATATATATATGGAAATAGTCGGACAGGCGGATCACATGAACGTTTACTTAATATGGTCTCTGATATTTCCTAACGGGGTTACAAACTTTGTGGCAAACTTAGAAAACCATGTTCACGGTTTAGGGGCAAGTCTCCCAAAATAAATACTGATTTTATTACTCAAAACTCAAAAAGAAATACACTTCGAAATCTTTATAAATGATAAATCCGTTCTAAAAAACATCATCAGTGAAAATGGTGGTCCTTTCCACATTTTCTGAGCAATTTACCATAGTAATGAATACATTTTTTATACCACCAGAAATAGAAATTTAAGCAAACAAAAAGCCTACTAACTTTTTTAAAAGTTCTGATACTTGGACTTGAGATTTTTTGACAGAAAACATTTTTTTATATTWTAAATCGAAATAACAAACTTAAAAAATAAAGACTATTTGGTCAAGGTAGGTAGGACCCCAAATTAAAATTTTTTACGTAAATATTGAGGTTATAAGAAAGAATTGTATAAATATTTTCCTTACCTACAAGATTTCCATATAACTTTTTTCCATAGGACTCGTAGATTTGCCGGAAATCGAAATGAACCGTTTTTAACCCTTAAAAATTAAGCCACGACTCACCTCTTGCTTTTCCCGACATCGGATCGCACGTAAATTCTTTACACTTTAATGTTTGTTATTTTATCATTCGTTTGCGATGAAATTCATCTTACTATGAATTTGTTTCTTTTTGTACTCTTACAACATTCTGCTACAGAGTATAATAGTTTTGATCATCGAACCTTTGTATATACCACTTAAAACTAATATACAATAGATAGATGTATTTAATATAATGTGTTTAATGTACTTATCTCTTAAACCAGTAAAGCTACAACAACCACTATAGCCACGCCTACTTGTCATAAAAAWTTTTTTTTTATTTCCATTTTTCCAACTTTCACTTTATTTTTATCAGGATAAAACTTTGAACGAATARTGGCCTTTGTGGTGTGGCACCTCATGACTAAAAAATGTTCCAATCGAACCACAACTGTTCGAGTAAGTGGACCCTAGTAACTATAGTTGACTTTTTACCGAAAATATTAGTCACTGTGTGAGCTATATAATTGAAATTCATTGATAATCCTTTTCTGACGACGGTATGTCTGTGTGTCAAAAATGGGTTGAATCGGATTAATTTTTCTCTTCGCTCCCATAAACCAAATACAACGATTTATGAACTTCCGGGTTACTTTATTCCACATATATCGGCCAATACAAGAGCTGTCTTAAYACAAGAGAGTGAGCTTGTTTTTCTTATAAGGGTTGTGATTAGAACGAATAAGATCGGCTGAAAGCTCGCCCTAGACCACATATAACTAACAATATTTCTCTGGAGTATGAAGCCCTACCTCACTTGTTTTAATAACATTCAAGGGCTTCTGAACTGGTCAATTAGGTTTAGCACTTCGAGTTTTAATTTAATAAAAAAACTAGTAAGGAAGTTCGGGTGCAACCCAATATTTTTTACTCTTGCTGTACTCTTGCAGCTTGCATCAAAGCCAGGGAAATACTTTGAGGTGTACTATAAAACCATTTATATAGAGTAAAGTCAGCGGGATGTTCGAAAATTCTGATATTGTTTATGTAGGAGCTCGGCCAAGTTTTTGCTCATATAGAACCCTAAATCCATATCGATTAGTTTTAGTTAATACTTACATCCGTTAGGTGAACAAAATTATACGAGTAATACTCTGTAGCAACTGGTTGCAAGAGTATAAAAATGAAGCATTTTATGTTTCGTGAGTTTTACTAATTTGAATAAAGGTACTGCTCCATTTAATTGAAAATCCGTGTAAATAAATTATTTTTATAATGATTAATAATTTTAACCACCATCCTGTAGCCAATTTTTCAATGAGGCTAGAACTTTGAAAACAGCTTATAAAATTTTCTCAAAAAACCATGTTTGATAAGCAATAATAGATAAAGCAGGGTTAAGAATTGCAATAGTGAGTTTAGCGCATATGTGTTACAATTATGTTTGTTGCAGGGTTTGCTCAGTTCTTGGTTGTGCAATGTTAGCTTTCTCCACGTACACAAACGTAAGAACATACTTTTGTATGCACTTTCCATGTGTGTGTGTGTGTGTGTAATTACTTATGAGCGCGAGCGCTTCAAATACATTTGAATTGCTGGCAAGTTTATATGCATCCTTTTAAAGTACACACAAACACAGTTACAAAAGTTGACACATTTTAACATGCATACATGGATGCAAGGCGTGCGTGCGCTCCGTTATTGTTCCTGCGGATGATGCCGATCTTGTTGCCACAGCGTCTGACTCGCATTGTGGTGGTTGAAGCTTTATGACAAACGTTTTTTACGGCGGTTGCGGTTTGTCTTTCATACGCTCTCCACCTCCAGGATGTGTGTGTATATTTCGTTATCATTAATATGATTTTTTGTTTTGCGGCAACTGCGGTTGAGTGATGAACAACAGATGCGAAACAACTAAGCTGGAGCAGTGCATATGACACAGCCCCTAATGTGCACTGGGTGTTCGCATGCAATTTAGATAATAATTTTAATATTTTAATGAAGTGTTTATGATGCAATTTCAAAGTTAAGTGYTGCTGTCGTCGCAATGGAACGAGAAGTTGTACGTGTATGTACGTATGTATACCTTCAGTCGTTGGATCTGATCATAATTTCATTTCAATTTGCTAAATGAGCTAAAGCCCTTTTAAGAATGAATGTATAGGGAAGTATTCATAATTTACAGATTTAAGTATACCCTGCAGTCAATTCAACCAGTTTTACCAAACGACTTTACAACTTGTCAGTGGATTGTCTTTTGTGTGTTGATGTCCTACGGACAGTCAACTGTCAGATTTCAGTCTAATATATTATATGACCAGGCAAAACTCTGTATCTATGGTCTTGTTCAATTAAATTTTAAAGTCTAATTATAACAACTATTTTGTTCACGTATTCGGTGTTCGGCATACCAAGCTCACTTTTTAAACTAGATTTCCAAAAAGTTCTATTAGTTGAATGCATTTCTCCATATGTCAGGAAACTACCACTACCGTTTTTTACGTAACAGTCGTTGCACTACAGGGTTTCACAAACATTTGTTGCTTTCATAACGATATGAGAATAAGTTGCGCATTCTTTTTAACGAAATTAATTTAAAATTTCAATTTGCAACGTTTCGTCGTGATAACGGATTGCTTTAATGGTTGTCACTTTTCCAATTAAATTCTGTCATTGATTCTTTTGAAATGATAATGGGCGAAAATGCGCTGGATAATGAGTGYAATGGAGTTCATTATCATCTAAAGTACTTTTGTATGTATTTATATAAATATTCAAATATATTTAATATCGTTGYTGGTAATGTGAATGAGAATAATTTYACTGGTAAATAATTATGTTTCATAAAAAAATATTCATTGTTGCATTTATGGGCTACATTCAAGAGATTTATCAACGTAATTATTTACAAGTGCCATCAATGAATAAACTTTGTCAAAACAATCTCAGCACTCAGCTCTTTTAAGTRGATTCTGATTTTTAATGAGTAATGATGCCGATGTGGAAAGCTTTTTGTAGCTTCATCAAAGGTTTGGAACTTTTGTTATAATCTCGCAATAAAGTTGCTAAAGAGAGTATTATAGTCAGCGTTTCCGCTGTCTCTTAATTCGCTGAACTATGTCAATGTCGACGTAAAATTCATACAGCTCATCGTTCCATCGAACGCGATATTCGCCGTGGCCAACGCGTAAAGGACCATAAATCTTTCACAGAACTTTTCTCCCGAAAACTCACACGGTCAACTCATCAGTTGTCGTCGTCATCGTCCAAGCCTCTGCACCATTATGACGGGAATTATGAGTGACTTACAGAGTTTGGTTTTTGTTCGTCGAGAGAGGACTTTACTTCTCAATTGTCTACTCAGTCCGAGGTAGCACATGTTGGCAAGAGTTATCACGCATAGGATTTTCAGGCTGACATTGTTGGTGGTGTTTACGATGGTTCCAAGATAGACGAAATTATCTACGACTTCAAAGCTATGACCGTCAACAGTGACGTGAGAGCCAAGTCGCGAGTGCGACGACTGTTGGTTTGATGACAGGAGATATTTCATCTTGCCCTCGTTCACTGCCAGACCCATCTGCTTTGCTTCCTTGTCCGGTCTGGAGAAAGCAGAACTAACAGCGTGGGTGTTGAGTCCGATGATATCAATATCATCGGCATACGCCAGCAGCTGTACACTCTTATAGAAGATGGTACCTTCTCTATTTAGTTCTGCAGCTTGAATTATTTCCTCCAGAAGCAGGTTGAAGAAGTCGCACGATAGGGAGTCGCCTTGTCTGAAACCTCGACTAGGAGAGGTCCTTCCCGATCCTGATGTAGCTTTTGGTGTTGCTCAACGTCAGTTTATATTATTATTATACCCGTATTAAATTCCAATCTTTGGGCATGTTTTCGTCCAACCATATTCTACAAAGAAGCTTATGCATGCTCCGTATCAGTCTTGTTTGGATAGCTCTGCCGGCAATCCATCGGCCCCCGCCGCTTTGTTGTTGAACGAGCTAGATATTTTAATATTCTTGTAATGAAATTTAGAGAGATCATTTATACAATAATGGCAGTCTATTTATGTGAATAAAATTAATAACATCAGGCATCTTATAACTGGTATTCACGATTTTGATACGCCCGGCTGACCCTACTACATATATGGTATGTACATATGTATTTGTTCATACTTAAAAAACTGCTTGGAAGAAAAAACTGAGCAATATCAAAAGTTAATACAATCAAGCATTTTTGTTTTGCCAACACCTGAAGGTAATTCTCCTCTGTGATTTTTACAATTTTCAAGAGTGTAAAGTGTTCGATTACACCAGAACGTAGCCTTTCCTTGTTTCTATATAATATTGAATGAAAATGTCAAACTAAATCCACGATCATTTGGCAGAATCAACCAAATTCGCGCGGCAATGTGTCCGTAACGATTTACTATAAAAGGGATGCCAGAATGGCAGTATATACAGTTAAAGTTGTAGAGAAATCGAGTAAAGAGAAATGAATTATAAGTAAGAAGTTGTAAATACATCGTGATAAAATCATTAARTTGTTTGAATTAGAAATAATGGTAAGTTTACAGTCATTCAAACTCAGAGTGGTTTAGAGTAGTAGTAGACGATTTATAACACAGCTTGGTTCTGAATCTAAAGGAAACTGTGCCAGAATTTTTCTAACCTTCATATGTGTAATATATTGACTTCCGATTATTTGGTTGACTTTCTTCTTATATTCCCAATATACTTTAAGCTGTCATTAGTTTTGTAAGCTCAGTCCGTTATAAAATGAAACTGTAATANAAAACCATATCTCAGGAAGTACTCAACCGATTTCGATGAAATTCGGTATATATTATTATCTTAACACCGTGATGACATGTACCAAATATGGCTGAAATCGGTTCACAACCACGCTTGAAATCTCGATTATCACTTTATCATGCGAGAGTATAAAATGTTCGGTGACACCCGAACTTAGCCCTTCCTTACTTATTTTATTATACTATTAGCAATAGGTATGAGTTCGGCTGATTGTCTGTCCGTTGGTCTGTCCGCTTTAACTTGATCAAAAAATAAGATATCTTAATGGAACTATGAACCCATGTTTCTTGGCACCATTGAACATGCCCACAAAACGCCATTAATCGCTCACCTATTAAGTGCACCCCTTACTACAGTGTAAATAGGTCAATCGGAAATCGCCCATTCTAAATAAACGGTTTTCTTAAAAACTCCTCCCATAAAACGCAAATTCTGAGATAACTTTTTAATGATATGGATATGCTCTTATGACAAAAATGGGGTCACTACTTTCCCTATATATGTATATAACAGAAAAATTGTCGAATTTCCGGTGCACTTTATGCCACATACAAGTATATCGGCCAACGTGCTAGTTCTTCTTCTTTACTGGCGTAGACACCGCGATTACAGCCGAGTAAACAACAGCGCGCCAATCGGTTTTTCTTTTCGCTACGTGGCGCCAATTGGATCTTCCAAGTGGGGCCAGGTTCTTCTCCACCTGGTCCTTCCAACGGAGTGGAGGTCTTCCACTTCCTCTGCTTCCCCCGCCGGGTACTGCGTCGAATAATTTCAGAGCTGGAATGTTTTCGTTCATTCGGACAACATGACCTAGCCAGCGTTTCCGCTGTCTCTTAATTCGCTGAACTATGTCAATGTCGACGTAAAATTCATACAGCTCATCGTTCCATCGAAAGCGATATTCGCCGTGGCCAACGCGTAAAGGACCATAAATCTTTCACAGAATTTTTCTCCCGAAAACTCGCACGGTCAACTCATCAGTTGCCGTCGTCATCGTCCAAGCCTCTGCACCATTATGACGGGAATTATGAGTGACTTACAGAGTTTGGTTTTTGTTCGTCGAGAGAGGACTTTACACAGCACATGTTGGCAAGAGTTATCACGCATAGGATTTTCAGGCTGACATTGTTGGTGGTGTTTACGATGGTTCCAAGATAGACGAAATTWTCTACGACTTCAAAGCTATGACCGTCAACAGTGACGTGAGAGCCAAGTCGCGAGTGCGACGACTGTTGGTTTGATGACAGGAGATATTTCATCTTGCCCTCGTTCACTGCCAGACCCATCTGCTTTGCTTCCTTGTCCGGTCTGGAGAAAGCAGAACTAACAGCGTGGGTGTTGAGTCCGATGATATCAATATCATCGGCATACGCCAGCAGCTGTACACTCTTRTAGAAGATGGTACCTTCTCTATTTAGTTCTGCAGCTTGAATTATTTCCTCCAGAAGCAGGTTGAAGAAGTCGCACGATAGGGAGTCGCCTTGTCTGAAACCTCGACTAGGAGAGGTCCTTCCCGATCCTGATGTAGCTTTTGGTGTTGCTCAACGTCAGTTTATATTATTATTATACCCGTATTAAATTCCAATCTTTGGGCATGTTTTCGTCCAACCATATTCTACAAAGAAGCTTATGCRTGCTCCGTATCAGTCTTGTTTGGATAGCTCTGCCGGCAATCCATCGGCCCCCGCCGCTTTGTTGTTGAACGAGCTAGATATTTTAATATTCTTGTAATGAAATTTAGAGAGATCATTTATACAATAATGGCAGTCTATTTATGTGAATAAAATTAATAACATCAGGCATCTTATAACTGGTATTCACGATTTTGATACGCCCGGCTGACCCTACTACATATATGGTATGTACATATGTATTTGTTCATACTTAAAAAACTGCTTGGAAGAAAAAACTGAGCAATATCAAAAGTTAATACAATCAAGCATTTTTGTTTTGCCAACACCTGAAGGTAATTCTCCTCTGTGATTTTTACAATTTTCAAGAGTGTAAAGTGTTCGATTACACCAGAACGTAGCCTTTCCTTGTTTCTATATAATATTGAATGAAAATGTCAAACTAAATCCACGATCATTTGGCAGAATCAACCAAATTCGCGCGGCAATGTGTCCGTAACGATTTACTATAAAAGGGATGCCAGAATGGCAGTATATACAGTTAAAGTTGTAGAGAAATCGAGTAAAGAGAAATGAATTATAAGTAAGAAGTTGTAAATACATCGTGATAAAATCATTAAGTTGTTTGAATTAGAAATAATGGTAAGTTTACAGTCATTCAAACTCAGAGTGGTTTAGAGTAGTAGTAGACGATTTATAACACAGCTTGGTTCTGAATCTAAAGGAAACTGTGCCAGAATTTTTCTAACCTTCATATGTGTAATATATTGACTTCCGATTATTTGGTTGACTTTCTTCTTATATTCCCAATATACTTTAAGCTGTCATTAGTTTTGTAAGCTCAGTCCGTTATAAAATGAAACTGTAATAGGGTACCCAGAAGGAATCGTCGGAGACCCCATAAAAAATATATTAGTTTGTCAAAAAAAGTCTATAAGTAAAGTGCTATACCTTTTTTTAAAGCTCATTTCACGCGTTAACACGTGTTTGGAGCAAAATAAAGAGATAATACGGCATATTTTACAGCACTACTACGATAAAGGCAAAAATGCATCTCAAGCCGGCTATAAAATTTGTGCAGTTTATGGACCCGATACAGTTTCCATTTCCACCGCACAACGATGGTTTCAAGGTTTTCGTTCTGGTGTAGAGTTGGTCGAAGATGCGCCATGCTCTGGAAGGCCTGTCGTCGAATATTGCGATAAAATCGCTGAATTGGTCGAAAGAGACCTTCATAGTAGCAACCATAGCATCGGTCAAGAGCTGGGCATGAGTCATCAAAAAAAAATTTATGAACAATTGAAAATTCAATAAAAATACCGCAAAAATACCGCGAGATTTTTTTGATAACCTTAATATATTCTATATAAGTTAAACATTGTATTGTTATTTTTATTAAAAAAAAAATTTTTCTTGGAGCTATGCTCCTTTATTGAGTTTCACTAAATAACTAACATTTACAATTAAGTATATTTAACTCTAGACCTATGTTTGCCGTTGTAACGGGTATGAAGYTGCTGRCACTGCGCTTCCCACAGGTTGCCACTACATGTGTCGCACTCTCAGCGATTTAGTGGTGTCATATTATATTACTTTGTATCATATGATACTAATGCATCATATGATAYTTTTTGAATGTAGGGGGTGCTAACTTATATACGAACTAGTCCCTCAGCTTTTAAGATATCGCTTTGAAATATTGCAAACATCATTTTCTCTTCAAGAAGCTGCTCATTTGTCGGAACTGCCGATATCGGATCACTATAACATATAGCTTCCATACAAACTGATCGACCGGAATCAAGTTCTTGTATGAAAAACTTTCACATTTGACAATGTATCTTCACAAAAGTTGGCACAGGCTATTTTCTAAGAAAATAATGTAATATCCGAAGAAATTGTTCAGATCGGTGAATTATAGCATATAGATGCCATACAAGCTGAACGATTTGAAAAAAGTTCTGGTATGGAAAACGTTTGCATCTGACAAGATATATTCACARAATATGGTACAGATTATTTCCTAAGGCGACAATGTAATATCCGAAGAAATTGTTCAGATCGGCTTATTATATGCTAAGCTGAAATACAAACCGAACGATCGGAATCAAGGGCTTGTATGACATGGATTACTGCTTAAGGTAATAATATAATCTCCGAACAAACTTTTTAGATCGAATTACTATAGCATACCGCTTTCATATAAACTGAACACATAGTTACTAAAAGAAATGCACCAGTGTAGGGTATATTAGCTTCGGTGCAGCCGAAGTTGACGTTTTTTCTTGTTTTATGTAAAGTTAATTYTTTTAATAATGTATTTATTGGAGAAGTGATGTACAAAATTTTATTCGAAAGAGCCATGGCTTGATTCAAAATTTTTAGAGAGACTAATATCTGTGGAGTATTCAACAGAACATGTTCTCCAACTCTGACCAAATACTGTAGTCCAATGGATTGAAATCTGGTCGTACGAGGGCCAATCATCCGCATCCATAAAACTGTCCCAGAATTCTAAAGGAAGATTCAATGCTCTCCATCGACGAGAGTATTGTTTAACTGCTTTCCACGGATTTTAAAACATTTCGCTGGCATCTTTTGCCCAGTTTTAAGTGATTACAGGAAACTTCCCACCTAAGAAATATAGAATCTTCATAGTGACCACGTTGAATTCTTGGAATAACATTTTTTACGTGTTTGGAAGTTTGCGCATGGATTCTGTTGTTTTGCTTATTAAATACTTTTATGGCCGTTGGCGGTGTGCCAGTGAAGAAGCCGCTTCCATCTCTTGAGCGTCACTTGATTTTGTTTATAAAAWTTGATTTTATTATTCAATTATAGATGAGGGCGTTACAACGAAGCTATCGAAAAAGTTTTCAAAACTATTTTTATAATATATTTTCCTTAAGCTTCTAAATAAGCTTCTTCTTAGTTTCTGCGATTACCTGTTCATTGTTAATAATGCTGCTAGCATTCTCTTGAGGTCTGAGAACAAGAAGTAGTCACTGKGGCCAGATGTGGAGAATACGGTGGATGGGGAAGCAATTCGAAGCACAATTCATGATATGTTGACTTCGTATTCATTGATTTGTGAGATGGTGCGTTGTCGTGATGAAATAGTACTTTCTTCTTCCCTTCCTCATGATCAATTTTTCACAATAACACAAGTTGCTTYACCCGAAATATTATATTTCATAAACTTACAGTCAAAGACTAAAAATCATACAGACTTAACATATTTAATAATACTACTAAATACCATCTATGTATGTATCAGSCTAGGAACTTTTCAGCACACCTGGAAAGTATTTTCCAGAAGTTGATCAAATTGTGAGAGTACAAAATGTTGGTAACACTCRATATTATCACATAACGGATATTTTTACCCCAATGTTGCAGACCAATTAAAGTCTGTTCAAATTTATGCTTTTATTGTTTTAAATTTCTGTTTGTTAGTTTGCACGGTGTTTTAAAATATTTCAGTCCAAATATTATCTCGCCTAACCCATCTAGCCAAGTGTCAAAGTAAGATATTTTATGCTYTCAACATCCAATAGAATGAGTGTTATACATATTTTTATTTCTGTGGGAAAGAAGAATTGAATAATGATAGCAAATTGTGAAAGCAGTTACTTGGAACTAACTAAACCGAATGTAATTTGTACTGTTTTATTTCTCATTTATTTATTTATTCAGGATAAAAATTGTTTTTGATAAACTTTATATGTAAGAAACACTTCATACTCCGATGACTATACAAATTACGATTTGCATAGCTGCTTTCAGAAAATCCTTCGAGAACTCCGTTACTGTCCAGCAAAACTTCTCAAATCTACTACTGATATTGTTAGTGTATCTACAAATACGAATATCCCATATACATATGTACACATTGTGTTCTTGAGAGTATACATATGTGTCGTACATAAGTAGGCACGAGTACATAAATTTTGCATTATGACCTCAATAAAATCGAAATTATTGAGTGCACCATATTTAACCGTTAGCCGCCACATCCCGCCGCTTGGCCTTTGGTAATTCAGTGAACTAAAACGTTTACACAATTGCATTGTTGACAGTCTCTACCCATAGGCTGATTGAAATGCCGATGCCTACAGCATAAGCAAACATTGCATATCTGTATACTCTGTTATCAGCACTTGAATTTAGATTGCGAGTGTATACAACCAGTCAACCACYACAGCTGACCTCGTCGTATGTACATATGTACAAGAGAGTATGTAATCAAATGTAGCGCGTTTCGCCTGGGTTTGTGTTTGCTTATGAGYTGAGTAAGCATTGCCGAATAAGCGCAATTATTCCCGAAGTCGATTCATCAAACAAGCCGCTCGTCAACGCGACAAGTAAAAGTCAACATAAATTCCAAAGAACACACCGACATACCGCCAACGTCATCATCATTGTAATCGGCGCAGTCATTATCATCTTCATTGCTATCATTATTCACCCATCATCCGTTAGGTCAGCGTAACTTTGCACACATTTATCACTCGCTCGAAATCGCGTAATTCGCTGCTTAATTTTGTTAAGAAAGGGGGCCACCTTTTCACCCACTTACATGGAACATAGTACAAATCGTTTAAGGGTGCAAAGGGTGGAGTGACTTCCTTTGATCTACTTCTGATGAAAGTCCATGAAKAAAAGTGCTAAGGCAAATCGTTTATATTTTGTCCCTGCCCTGATGTGCGAACCTTTAGATCGATGGATTACAAAACTAAGCAAATCTGGATTAACCTTATCACGCTGCCAACAACTTTTCACAAAGCCATATAATATTAGCCAAATTTAATAACCCCCTGGATGTTTTATACTTTCGCAATATGTYGCTACATTATACAAAAGTTTTGTTCACTTAACGGTGYCACCTAAAACTAAACCAGATAGATATAAAATACACAAGTTATAATTTAGAAGAATTGGAATATTGCAATGAAATTTTGTACATTTTTTCTTCGGCATCCAAGTCAGATCGGTATTGCAGATAGGCGTAATCGGATCACAATAAACCATTAAACTRAAACTTACCATAACTGAGCACTAATTCAAGATAAAAAACTGTACATAATTTAGAGATAACATTCTTGTGTATAGTGCCCGTCCCCTGAATAGTTTAACGTACATGAAGCTAAACCAAATAAAAATGCTGCGAAAAAGTTCTTTAGCACTGAAAATGGGCCACGTTTTGTTTTTTAATCCCGAAATATAAAAGGYAACCCTCATAYTAATAATGGTATATGTACAYATATTAACGYGACCTCTTGGCCAGAAATAAAGTGCCACATTGACATGTTTTCCTCACAGTTTTTGCGGTTGGTATAAAACTTGTGATTCAGGCTTCGCCCATCCCATTCCAAATCTAGATTGACAATCAATTTAAGCTTTGGTATATTATTTGCTGACTTATAAATTTTGTACTAAGGGAATCGTTTGGTGAACAACAGTTCCGCAACAAGCACGCAAACCTAAATTTGTTTTTATTGCCTTGTTTKGTTGGAAGAAATTACGTGATATTTGCCGTCTTGTCTTTAAGCATGGTTCACTTGAAATATTCATATATGTATGTATATCGCTTTTCCTAATACTTATTATTGCTTCATTAAAAATTATCTGTTTGTTATGGTTTTAATTATTTATTACTACGAACAATGTGACATTTGGACTAACTAAAATATTACAAAAAATTTTCCAAATTAAAATTGTTAAAAGTAGAAGGTAGAAAAAACAATTTTGTTGATTTATCATAAGAAAGTAATGTATATGTAAAAAGTTTTTGTTGCTGAATTCTTTGCTTAAGAAAAACGTACTACGGAATTACATTAGCTCATACGGTATATTTGAAGCTCTTTGAMATTGTTTTTCCATCTCTAATGACTTAACTTCATCAGCAAACCTTTCAACCATACACAAATGGAACAGTTCACTCGATTTCCATCGATCCAACTGTTTATACAAGCAGAAAGCAGAGGTGTTGTTAGTAACCCACTCCTCACCGTAGTCATTAACGTGCTGTTACCGAAAGACTTAAAAGCACATCGTACATTTGTTTCCTCAGCGCAGCAAATCGTCGCAACTCCTATTCGCTTGCGACTAATTTGTTCGATTTCTGCTAGAGTTGGAGAGAATTTTGCGTACATAATTCACACATCTTCTAGTAGGGTAGGTACATGTGTTCCCTTGCAGCATTAAGCCTGAAATATGTGCTCAATTMAATTTTCTCTCTTACCTGTAGCTCGAGGATCCTTAAAATCTACTGCTCATCTGCCGGTGTGCATTGATAGGTTGGCCGTAGATATCAAATTTTAGATAGACCAAAATCCAAAATCGATTCAACTGTAATGATGATAACCGCGCTGTCAAGAGCGGGAAAAACAATATGACATCAAGACGTGCGAACTTACCAAATTGTCCTAAGTGCTAAAAAATGTTTGAAAAGTGGGATAAAGATAGCCTTCAGTCCTGGAACAAATAAACTCGAAAATAACACCCATAACTGTTTACTTTTTAAGTATATTTTGGATATTTCATTTTTCGTCTGACTTAAATCTCGCATAGGGAAGGCGCTACCTCGATTTCACTCATTATTAACTCGTAATAGGAATACTATATGTACCAAATTTTATTTTGAGATCTAATACATCGAAAGATCGTAGTTAGGCACTAGAACYACGGCATTTGACTAAGCATGTAGAGCATTTATGAAGGAAACTGGAAGGAGAGGCAAAAACAGCAACCAGAGGCGAATCAATTAAGTCTAAACCCAAAGTCGTTGCAAATGTCGGTGAGCACTCTAAAGTAAACAATCAATTTTTGTTCTGCATAGGCTTTTGGAGCAGTTGTGCATATAAGGAGAAACGGCATAAATATAATAATAAAATAAAAAATAAACTAGACAGCTTCAAGAAAAGAGGCGCATGAAAAGCATGCAAAAACTTGAAATTTCTATAATTGCTAAGGTCTGCCTRAAATGGCCTTATACATCAGTACAACAACAAATTTTGCACAAATGAACGAATGAAAAAAGCAGGAATGTGCACAATTGCACGCTTTGCTGCCTGACATTATATTCATATTCATACTTACCGCCATATTTACGATATACAAATGTGCAGTTGTCTCCTTGCATGTGATCTCATGCGTATTCGCCTGAATGTATGCTTCATTATTATCGCTTCGAATGCATTGACCACAAACGCCTCTGGTCAWTTCATATGACCTACGCTACGTTCGAAACGGGTCGAATGCACTATTTACTCACTTCCTGCTATCTGCCTCAGCTCCCCATGTTGTTCACGTGACACTGGCCTGTTGGTTTTGTATTCGATTGCCTAAAATGCGGCAAATGCTAGCGTCCCAGGAAAATGAATGCAAATGTGCTCTGATGCATGCGGATGCAACGCCCCTGAAGCACACACTCACATGATATGTTAATGTACACCCGTGTGCTGTTGGTATACCCATTTGCCGGTGCTTAGGTGCAGTGCTGCATTACGCAAATCTGCCAAATGGAAATGCAGAAATAAGAAACATATTTCAAAACTACAATTCCCTTCGACATTTTGCTGAAAATCATAAAACGGCAAATGTGTACTTATATTTACCCGTACATATTTAAACCGAGTAATTTCAAGCGAGAAGAGAGCGTTGCTAATCTATGGAAATTTCGGCATTAAAGCACATAGTGCAGGCTACCTTACTCTGGTATATATAGTATATATGTTTGCCCCTGTTGTTTGCATTTGCAATATCTAAAATGTCGAATTCACAACATTTGAAAATGCAAGTATGTACTCAGATATATTCAACTCAAAGTACAATCACGGAGCAATGGTCTTCTATAATTAATTTCGAAATAATGGTCAGAGAGTTAATTGAACGAATTCTCAGAGCACAATTAGAATATGTTTATATAGTGGATACACCATCCATAGAAGAGCATGAAAGGCAATTTCGAAATGCTTATAACAGAAAGTTAGATTTAAATTGAGAAGTTACCATTATGTAACCATTAATTACTTAATACAGGAGTGCGGAATAGAAATAACATTTTTTTTTTACTTCAGGGGATATACACTTTATTGAACATTATAATGCTGTCCTAGATATGAGTTTGGTTGATATATATATATACATAGATTGTAAATCTCACAGAGAAAACAGAAGCATTTTTTTATTCTATTCCAGTTCACTGACCTTCAATTAATCATGAGATGTTGCATCCTTTCCCAAGTTGTCAGCTGCTTATCGTGATAAGTACATGTGGTACACCGCATTAGAATTATTAACGAAGTAAGAAAACTGTTTTACTGTCTTTATCCTTTCGTCATTGTTCTTTAGTYTGATAGCTCGTAGCCTGTTCTTTTAAAAAAATCTTTAATCACGTCAAGTATATTTTGGACTTGGCGACATTAAATAAAACACTGCGYATGGTTATTATATTTTGCTCTGGCTCGACCATCACAACCCGTGTAGCCATTTAGTGTTGAGAGAAAGGACTYACTAGTTTTTCGTTAAGGTGTGTCGTGTAGAACCGTTGCGTTTACTTCCATTTAACAATCCAATGGTTACGGTTTGTTGACCTTGAATTTTTGGCTCTAAACGATTTTTCGATTAGCGATGGTCTTTCTCAAACATT
This sequence comes from Bactrocera latifrons, assembly GCF_001853355.1. Lineage (NCBI taxonomy): Eukaryota > Metazoa > Arthropoda > Insecta > Diptera > Tephritidae > Bactrocera > Bactrocera latifrons. Next base: position 197,193 of record NW_017536252.1, on the reverse strand, counting down.
GAATTCTGAGCAACACAAAGTTCAATTGTCGTTTATTCGTGAACTCACTATAAAACAGCATAACACAACCTACCATAATCGTATGATTATTTAGGGCAGTAGACTTTTAGTGAGGTATTGTACAGTCAGTAGCGTAACTAGGGTAGGCCGTCGCCCCGRGCGCAACGTCTTGGGGGCGGCAAAACGATCTTCGATGTTTTTTAAAATTCAGACAAGTACTTCAACAATTTTTTTTTACAAAATTTATAATAAAAGATAAAGAGTTGTACAATAATAATATGAGTAACAATGAAAAATATTAATTTTTACTCGAATACTCTTCAGTCGTTGAATTTGCCTTATATCTTTTGGCATATACTATATATTTCTAAAAATAGTGATAGAAGTTAAAGATGCACTTTTCTAGCTTTGATCRCTGCAATATTACCGTATTGTGAGAGTTTCGGAACTTCAGAATTTGCATTGGTCTAGTTCCTAAATTTTATATACTTAATATCGAAGATATTTTGTAAAAATTCACTTTTGTGCGAACCACCTCATGGAACTTGTAGGTAGGCAGATAAAGGGGGGGCGGCAGAACATCCTTGGCCCTTGGGAAGATTTAGCTACGCCACTGTGTACAGTTTACCTTTATAAACACATGAAAATGTGTGAATTCTCGCAATAWTGTTGACATTTGCTTTCCTTCCGTTTGCTATTTTCGACCGATCGAATCGATGCAATGATAAACCGGTTTTTACAATTTTGCTTACAGAAATTGTTAACTAAACTTTGTTTGCTTTGCAGAAAAATAAATATACAGTAGTAAATAGTTTACTTGTTAAGCCGCACTGGTTTCAAGTGAGAATGAAATATAAAGCTGTCGAGAGAAGGTGCAGTTATTAACTATTACTCATACTTTTTATAACAAAACTAACCTGATTAACTCAATTAATATATACCTGATAAAAACCCAAGCAAATAGTATATGAAATAKTCGGCAATTATCGGACCTCTTTCAAAAAATATAGGCAGTAGAATCAGTTTCCGTTCACTTAATTTTGCTAAGATAGCTTACATATTATTCAGGATTAAGCCAACCGGATGTTTGGAATTTCTATATTAGATACACACATTTTCTGTAAAAAGTCAGTCGTAGACACACTATATGCCATTTGTAGACGAAAAATAGCAAATCAAGCTTTTAACTCGATACCTTGTGCATACATCAAGCTAAAGAATCAGAAGGAAATGAATAACTYTCGTTGTTTTTATATTTCTGAAGCAGATATCTTGTGTATATACTTACCTCTTTGATCCTGACTTCTAATCAGAGATCTCCATTTCCTTTTTTTGAAATTACTAGGCAACATAAGTTATTGAAATTCAATTAATTGTTAGTTTATATATCTGAAATAGTTTAGAGTTACTCATGGTTACAGCTAAATATGTTTCATTAATATTAAATTCATATTTATTATTATTGCCTATGATATCATACAATTTTGCTTGTGATTATCTAATATTTGTTGAAATGTAATAATACTATAATTAAATTATATTTGTAAATTCAGTTTATCATTTTTTATTTCTAATACTTATTTTGCTACACTTATATACTTATACATATATGTATAATACGTATCGATATAGAATTACTTAGCTGAAACGTATGACAGTTTGCACCAAATTATTTAAGCTCTTAAATTCAAAGTAAATAGCATTATTTAAAGAAATATTAAGTTAAAGATTCATCCATTTAAAGGGCGCTCAGGATATATATACAKAATATTGACTGCCTATAGAGATCTATTCTACCCAGAAATAAAAATATTAAACCAAATGGATCATTCAATTAAATTGATAATTCTTAGTAYGTTACAAGAAAAGAATTTATCTGAGAAAGTTTCCCGTTCTATGTTTCTTTCGAAGTAGAAAACAATTCCTGCTGGTGATTAAGTACTCTTTAAGAGAACAACTAGGTATTAAAATATCCCAAACGAATATTCTTTGGATATAATGGAAGATTTTGGATAGAACGCTCGGAAACGATTAGTCTATTTTTATAGCCTCGCGTRTAATGTAAGCATCTTTGTAAGACAGACCATCGTCACATTTTCCTTAGCTTGGAATTTTTTTGTAGTGATCGGACCGAATAAAATAAAGATGTAAGCGTTTTTAATCCATATTATGTTATTAAAGCTTCGATGCATCCGAAGTCTACAATTTTACTTGTTTTATTAAATGTTCATCATCAGTATAATGAAATTTAAGATATCTTTACGTTTAATTATTTCCAACATGCAACCGAAATAGTTTTACGCCCCTTTCAACTAACTTTGATGTAATGTGCAGTTGAAAAGCTCGAACCCCGCACTTTGTARCTAATGTGCACAGGTATAAATGCACGCTTGACCTGCAACAACAGTAAATATAATACTTATATTCGCAGCAGAATTAGTGCACTCGTATAAAATAATTAATTTTGCATTTTTTCTTGAAAAGTGTTGCTATGCGTATGTGTTCATATTGTTTTTATTTGTTTTGCCCAATTTAATGAGTACAGCACAAAATGCAGACCTATACATGTACGCATATATGTACATATTATACCTTGCAGGCCCATGCACCTTGTTAATGAATAGATTTTCACCACTACACACTATAAAAATTCTAACAGAACAAACCCGGTAGCCAAAACAAGAGCGTTTGTTCAACATATTTTGGCTTTAAATTTGATAACAATATTTTACCCTTTAAAAGGTAGCATTTTCGAAACTCTTTCCACTTTCCAACCATTTGTATAAAAGAGATAATGAACGCGAATACCTTGAATATTCCTAACCATTGACCATCTCGCACCACAGTCATTCTTCGTCCCGAGTAACGATAGGAATGTGTCTATTGAGTGTCGACATCTAACAGAACAGAACTAAATTCTTCAACAGCTTTTAAAATGTGTAATTTAAGTCAATCTACGCTAATATAATTAATTTATTCAGAAGAAAATCGTGTGAATTTGTGTGTTTGAAAAAAAAAAAAACTGGAATAATTACCTCCAGTTTTTAGAAGTTAAAAGTTCTGCCAATGTTATAAAGCTTTAATTGTCTACCATAGAGAAKAATATTATTTTGCCAATCCCAATGAAAGTTACTAGAATAACAATAAAGCTTCCTATCGAGCGAAGTCTTTACTGTGTAAGTAAATTTAATAAATGGGCTCTAAGTCCATCCGCGTGCATTAAAATATTACCGGTTAAAGGGAGCTATTGTGTTGTCCTGCAGGGATGCTAGAATGCAATACATTTACATATATAACTACTTATCTGTGAGTGGGAATATGTAGCGTTCTGCGAGCTTATAATGRTAAATAAAATCAATTTGCCACATTTAGTTTAGTTACAATTGTTAGTTGGGATGACTCCTTGTTTGTGAGGGTTTATAAATGCATTTGTTGCCTTCGAGAGGTGATCGTTTGTTGATTTGTTGTAGTCAGTTCGCTTTATTTCCCAGCGTGTGATTATGTAAAATGCAATAGTTACTTTGTTTAGGCGCTCACTAGCTCGGCAGTGTACTTATATAAATGCGTTTTCTTGTGTGTATGTTCATGTGAATAATTTCCAATAAATATTAAACATGTATGGTATATTCCTGGCGCTCCTGCTCCTTTTTCTCGTGATATCTGTAATGGACCAATAATTTGTTTTCAATATTTCTTTATTCGTTGATCTGCTTTTTGTTTTAAGCCTAACAATAAGTTATAAAAACTTAAATCTATTTAAAAACTTGACAAACTCAAGCAAGTGATTGAGCTATTTTGGTGATAAGTTGTTTTTTAGTAGGTAGGTATGTATATATATTATTTTCTGTTTAGGTGTGTCTGAACGCAGGAATGTATTAAATCATTAGCCAAAGGGTTCGAGTTTATGTATACTATAGTAAATATTTCCTTCAGCTGTCTTGTACTTCTTCCTTTGGGAATATCAAAATCTTTAAGAATGTTGTCATTAGGCATGTGCCATGGCGAACACGTGATTGCTCTAAGCATTTTTGATTGGAACCTTTTTATTATATCAATTTTAGTTGCACTGCGCCACAGTTGAAACCCATGCATCCAAATCGTCTTTAWGACCGCATTGTATGAATTTGCTGTCTAGGCTAAGTTTAGAGTTTTTATTTAAAATCCATTTTAAATTTGTATCCCTTATCTTCATGCAAGTTTTTTTTTTTAATAGATATATATTTTCTACACGTAAGCGTTTGCTTAGGGCACTAAAATCTTGATCATTTTTACCCGGGACCATTTTTGGTCTCAACGAACATGTAACACTGGAAGTTCGTATCAACAACGACCAATTTCAGTTTTCAATGAAGGAGAGCCATTATAGCCTAAAGAAATATGTATTTTAATGTATATAACTTATACATATTTCTAGGCGACGATGTTTAGAAAGGAAATATCATATGGTCAGTAAATGTCTAAAATTCTTCTTATCACACATATTGCTCTCACGCACAGACGAAAATTGCGGAATAGAGCACATGCATATGAGCCCTTGATTTTAAAAGTCATATACATAAGTAAAAAATTTAAAAAATGTACTTTATCAGCTATTATTTATCAAATYTTAATAAAATAACATAATCTGAAGAGATGCCATGCAAATTGACTCTTTAAAATGTGTTTATTTTTTAGTTGTTAACTGAAATACAGATATTGTTCGTTTTGATAGCGGTATAAGTCAGTGTGTTCACAAAGTAATTTTGTCATGGCTTCAGATAGTGGTTCAGGTATGTTGAAGTAAAACTTTTAATGTAAAACCTACTATTTAAAGTTAATTGTGGACATTTTACGTCGAATACAYGGAATATGAAACAAAAAGCTCTAAGCCCGTGAGTGCTAACCTTTTCGAAAATATAGATTGGCTTTGTTCCATAAWGTGTTTAAATGGAATCGGATATGAAGACAGGAAAGCCAATTTTGATTAATTTGGAATTTAGCAAGTTTCGAAAAACAGAAAATGTTTCTGTATGGTTTGACTAGAAAACAATCAATAAAACAAAAACACCCCAGAAATCACAAAGGATATATGAGAAAATGGAGTCTTAAGTTTCATCTATATGTATGTATGAGTTCGGAAGTTACCGTTTGCAAAATTTTTTTTTTTTGGATTCTTTCAAAATATCTAACGGAAGATTAAGCCATGCCTTAAATTCCGAAGCTCCTAGAATGGATGGTCGTGGCAAATTGGCTAGTTCATCTAGAAAAACAGATAAAGAAAAAATTAAAGTAGTACGAGATGATATTCTGAGTTTTCCAGCATGGGAGAGCCATTACWCGCTATCACATCACACTTCAGGTCGAAAGTATCTAAGTGCTGACTTAGATATTCGAAAAATGTATGGGCTATGGAAAAATGTGATGTATGGCTGTGGAAAAATGTGATGATAATAATATATCATATGTAAAGGAGTTGACTTTTAGAAAAACATTTAATACTGAGTTCAACCCAAATTTTCATAATCCTCGTAAAGACACTTGCCAAAAGTGTGATTCGACAAAACTAAAAATTGAAGCATCCAGTAATGAAGACGAGAAGTTGCATCKTATGGAAATTCATGACTCACGTCTTAAAAGTGCCGAACAGGTTAGAAAAAGTTTAACAGATGACATACAAAAACAAAAGATAACMCGAGTGAAAATTACGGATTTACATTTGACCTACAGAAAGCGCTTCCTTATCCAAAACWTTCTGTTTCGGTAGCTTACTATAAGCGCAACATGTATGTATACAATTTAGGGTTTGATAGTTTCCACAATGGAAATGCTAAAATGTATGCATGGGATGAAAMAATCGCTTCAAGAGGATCACAGGAAGATGCGCCCTGCATCTTAAATCACATTAGGGACATTACCAATCGAAAGCATATAATAGCTTACCTGATGCCTGCTCAGGACAAAATCGAAACATTGATATAGCTTTAMTATGGTTAAAAATTGTTCAGTCATCTGATAATAATGTTGAAACAATTGATCATAAATTTATTGTATCCGTATCATTGTATCATTCTTTATTGCCAAATGATCGCGATTTTGGTTTGATAGAAACTAAAATTAAAAAATCGAATTATTTATACAGCCCTAAGCATTATTATAATTTAATAAAATCATGTAAGATGAGGAACCCATTTTCGGTGGTACAAATGGATCAAAAAGATTTTATTTCTACAACTAAAAGATTCAACGAATAACAGAAAGAAAAACATCAATGGAGAAGCTAGCTGTGCCTTGGTTAAAAATACGATGAATCAGATTTCTAAAAAATGCTCCATATAAGATGTTTTATAAAACTTCCTTGGATGACAATACCAAATTCAAAGTATTAGACCTCTCACCTAAAAAAGGAAGACCKAGAGTATACGAAGTATTGACTTACTTCAATTATACACAACCATTAGACCAATAACAAAAGAAAAACGTAAAGATATGATGGATCTACTACCCTATATTCCAMCAATTTTCCACAAACACTATATTTCCCTGGATACTAATGAATAATTTACTTAGTCACAATGAAAWGAGTTATCTATATATTATAAAAAGTTAACTACTCATAAAATTGTTTCATTGGTTGTATAAGTCATTTATAAAGTCATGCAGTTAATTTTGAAAGTGGTACAAGTCATTTAAACCTTTCAAAACCACATTTTCTTTTAAAAATGGATATAAATTTCACAATCATAATAAATACTTGTTTGTTGGGACTAATTTACWGTCGAAAAATCATAATCTATAATGCAAGAATATTTTTTAATCCTTTAAAAAGCAAAACTCTAAATATCTCGGAACAAAAAATATGACTTATACCAYCTTCAAAATCATTGGCACATATCAATATATGAACAGACATTTAAAGTGAATTGAATAATTCATTCTTACCTTGCTAGCAGTGAAGTCAATTCCTCTCGATCCATCTTGGCCAATTGTCCGTCGGTGTTTTCCATAACACGTTGCACTTCCAAGTCCAATGCACGTTGCTCGCGGTCACACTCAGCTTCGCTGAATTCACGCGAATCAGTAAAACCCGACGGTGGACGAAAACCCAGATCGCCCGCAGCCACAGCGGCTATGGTGGCCGCTAAGGAGGTACCCATATCCGAGTTAACCTCACTGTCTACACTATGGAAAGCGGTGGAAAAACACGAAATGTATAAACAAACATTTTAAAATCAAATGCAGCTTTGATGAACATACTAAGTAAGTAAGTTTCTAAATAAATATACATAAGTAAGCATTTGTGGTACATTTGTTGCCTTTTATATTTCGGGAAAATTTAATAAAAAAAAGAAAAGCGCTTTATTGTTTTTTAAATATTCTCCATTAACCTCTACATATATACTTTTGCATGCTTCTTGTCGAAACACTTTTGACACTCTAATGGAGGTATCAGTTCAGTTGTCGATATTAGTTTATTTTTTACGCACGAGAATACAAAGATTCACTATTCACCATATTTGAAAATGCCATAAACGTGTTTCGGAGCGCCGTTATTGTATTTTGTAACCATTTCTCTCGACCAATCGACACGACCCTTTTTATAGCGATTGACTAATTGTGTGGGATCCAGCGCGAACTGTCCAATGTTAATGCAATATTGAATGTATGCTAGTCCCACTAGTGTCTATTGTTATCTCTATATCACGATGGGTTATATGACGATCTTGTTCTATTCGTTTGACCACATCAATAGTTTTTGGAACAACAAATTTTGGAAAACATTCCCGAAAATCGTCTTGGAATAATATCGATATGCAATGGTCCTTGATTAAGCTTCATCGGAAGATATAATTCAAATTAYGTTCATCTATGAACTCTTGATAATTTAATAAGCTTCGAAAGTTGTAAAAATTAATAGCATGAAAATCTTCGCGATTTAATTCCATTTTTTTGTCGATAAGGATATTTTAAGTTGCTGTAAACAATACAAATAGCGCTGGCATGCCAAAACATTCTGAATATGCATACCATCAAAAATGTCAAACTTTATGATAAAATCTAGTATCGCCAAATCCCGAGATACCATGTAAAAAGCAACCTATGTATGTTATAATAAGATTTAAGGAGCGGCCAGTTGTTATTCTCATTGTTGAGTAACATTTTATTTAAAATACAATAAGTGAAAAGTAACTTGAAGAAATATGTGAAATAAAAACAAACAAGSGACCATCCTTAAGATGGGGAAAAATTGAAAGAGTATGAAATGTTCGAACATTACTCTGCGAAATCCGGTATATTTTTTAAGATATACACGTTCTATATATTTACTTTAGARTGAATATAACGAATGGTGAAATTAAGCCGAAGGAATTAAATTTCGTGTAATATTGTGTTCACGATCAATTTACTATAGATATGGGTTTAGTTTAAGGTGTAGACCAATTCCATTCATAWTCACATACTTTCGGCCTTAACTTAAAAAGCTTCGATTCGCTATTTCTCCGCTCTCTCTTGCTCTTTTGTCAAAAAAATTMCATRTAAAATCAACAATAAAGTTATCGAGACGCATTCTTACAAAACCATATGCGCATGACTACAAAAAATACAAAAGTAATTTATGGAAAACAAAAATAAAAGGTTACAGCAATTTTTTTAAAGTGATAAAAGTTATTTCTTCACTAAGAAAGAATAATAACACTATTGCATATGCGTCAGAAAACACGTTGGTGAGGGATGGTACCACAAGTACTACTCGTTTGTTTCAGCGTCTGATATAGTTTGTTTGATTCGCTGGAGGGTAATGTTTGGCGAATCGAAGACAGCTAATATAAATTACTCAGCTTACATAAGATATAAAAAATCAGTTTAAAATTCTTGTTCCTACTGGCCATAAGGGGGCTGAGACATACTATTAACAGAAAATATGCTTTMTGAGTTTAATTAAGAAACCTCACATGTTGACCATACTATATCTGGCGTGAAATAAAAGGGAAATTTGAAAATATTCATAGATATTGGGAGATTCCTGTTGTTAAAAAAAGTTATGAAGACAACTAACATTTTGAAGGGCATGTGTGTTATGAAAGCAACGGGAAGTTTGAAAATCTACATATTATATTAACCATAAAGAGGGTGGGAAGAATTGACGATTTTACTGATCCTGAACCCTCTCCGAATTAGTTTCAATACAATATATCACAGATTGACCAATAGTTTCAGTAAAAAGACGGCCATATGAATTGGCTTTAAATGTTGTCACCCGAATTTGGAGTTTTTTACATCTGACATTATTTGCGACAAGTTTAAGCCAGATATACTCATTCACGCTTGACGTGTATACTATAAAGTGAAATATTAAGACGGAATTTATAATTTAGTTACTATATTATACTGTGTACCCTGTTTCGCGTCTTTATGCGAACTAAGTGAAAATAATATCACAAGTGTTGGTTTGAATTTTACGCGTATAATAGTTGTTTTACTGTAACTTCATTTGCTTTTTTCAACCCGATAGATTTTATCACAAWATTTCTTTACACAACTCTACTTAAGCTTATGATGTTGAGGATAACCCTAAGTCTCTATTAATTAAATTCAATGTATTTCTATAATTAAAGTATTCAAATCAAAAGTGTACTAAACTTAAGCAACAAATTGCCTTGAAAATACAAGATGTAAGTTCTCTTGCATTAACCGTATAATAGTTGTTTTACGGGTGTAAAAATTTATTTTCATTACTTTAGTTTCACATGTGTATTTTAWGCTCTCTCTAATTTAAATCAATGTTTTTGGTTGTGTTTGGGGTTTAGGTACCTGAACTACCTGTTGTTACTTCCAGGGCATATTCTCCGGTCCAGCGTTTGATGCTCTTTTGCTTGTTGTTGTAATTGCAGCTGTTGTTGTTGTTTCCTACTACGATGTCCTCGTTTGTCAATCTCTCCACTCCCAGTTCCAACTCCAGCAATTCCTGTCCCTCGTCCACTTATTCTTCGTTCCACCGGTGAGCCCTGTTCATTGTTGGATTCCGTGCTCGAGTCTGGTCGAAACATATCTGCAAAAGTGTATAAATAGCGAGCGACAGGCTTATTAGCAWGCGCGGCCCGCCCATACGCACCTGCAGCTGGGCGCCCATCGTTGCTGCGCGTCGACTTACAAGGAACTCTATAGGTTGGCATATTGGAAAACTCAGTGCTGGGACTTATACTCGTATCTGACTCCGATTCACAGTGTGCACCAGCTCCTACTCCACTGGGACCACCTACAACTCCACTACCGCTACCACCTCCACCACCGCTACTGCTGCTGGCGCTCTTGCTGGCGCGTCCRCTCTTCTTCGAATGCCCCGATTGTGAGCCAGCCACCATGGTCATCGATTTGCTAAGCGTGGACTCATCTAAAAAATTTGTTGAATAATACACAGATCAAACCAAWGCGAAGAAATGTCTTGATATGGACTACAGTAGTTTACCGTCCGTATTGAAGTAGCGCTGTTTGTGCCAACTAGACTTCGACTTCACATGACCGAATCCGGCGCTGGTCGGTATCAAAGGATAAGCAGTTGCATTGAGATTATCGCCCTCTGGATGTCCGAAAGTCTTAAACTGCATGGTGTAATCCATTGGGGAAGCGGAAACACCACCACGAGGTGGTGTTTTCGAAGAGGAGCCTGCACCCGCACCCGTTCGCCCACCATTMACGCTGAATGTAGCATAGGGTGAAATCTCGTACATTTCTATATTGAACACCGACAACAAAAGAAAACATTCACAAAATGAAGAAGTTATTTAATTACTAACTTTCGTCTACTCGTCGGAAAAGATTTGCTTTGTTAGTGTTCATCATACACCTTGACCGCCAAATCATCTTTCCATAATCTCGCTACTTCACTCACCTGATTCGTTTCCTTTATCTACAGTTTTTACTGGAGAAGCGCTGTACACCTGCTGATTGCGTCGATTGTCGCGGTCTTCTTTGTAATCACCGGGCAGTGTACGCGACTCATAGCCATCGGCAATGGGGCCGCACAGAGTGCGACGATGCTTAATTGTTAAAGCACTGTGACAGGGCAACACGGCAAAGGAAGCATGTGAAAAGGAAAACATAGTTGGACAACAGAAAACAATGTGAGAATTAGGTAGGTAAAGAGAAACAATGATAAGGAATTGTTCGAGAGAATGTCCAGTGTGTGTCTCGAGTGCAATAAAGTGCAAATGAAATACGTGATTTCACCGTTTTGCCAATTAAATTGTTTTGCTCACTGTCTGTCAGCTTAGAAAAACTTTTGGTCTATTAACACGCAATCTTCGCTAATTACAAATGTGTCGGATCGCGTAAGTAAAGTAACATTAACTTCTTATGTACATTTTYTTTTTACTCAAAAGTTTAAATTAATATAGACAAGTAGCAAAGTACTTATTCCATTTCATCTCTTTCAAAGTACCCGTAATACCCTCCTCGGTGCAATACACTTATGCCAACGAATTTTCCAGTCATCATAGCACTTGCAAAAGTACTCCGTCGTGATGGCCATCAGAGCCTTCTTCGATTCAGCCTTATATCCTCAATTGAGTCATGTGAATTTGCTAAATGGCCAGAAGTTACACGAAGGTAAATCAAGCGGATGCGGTGGWTGCGGCACGATATTAGTTGAAAATGTGGCGAAATAGTCACGAATAACCGATGCTGTAAAAGATGTTCATTATCGCACTTCCTTGTTCAATAAATTCAGACATAGTAAAAATCGAGGAATTCACTTTTAGAGCCTCACAAAACGACGCGTATCTCAAATTTTAATGAATATTTTTTGACGTGAAATTTAGCATAGATGTCAGTATTACCAACTTGCAGAAAAAATGTAGCGATTCGAAAAACACGCGAAGTATAAATTAAAAATTCACCTTTCAAATTGATTACAATAATTTGTATATCAAATATCTCGGCTGTTAAGAATCATCACTGAAAATTATTTCGRCGAACAATGCTGCAGTTTCCAATTGTTTTGAAAACGAACATTAATATGGTTATCAATTGTATTACCATATTCGGGGAAGTCGATAAAATTAATTCCAACTTATAGAGGCGAATTCGACTTTCTTTTCCTTTTCCAGAAACTTATGATTCCTGTGTTTSCTCAGTGTCAGATTGTCCTTTGAAAGCCGAATACGATTGTCCTTTTGATCAATATTCAAGAAATGCGGCATCCATCTTGAGTCAAGCTTTGTAATTTATAAAAGATAATATCTATAAGWTAATAGAATTTGGGCTTTTTTTAAGATGCCAATCCAGTTGGTGTGTAATTGTTTCAATTAACAGYCGTTACAGATGGGCAAAATATAAAWTAACATCGCTGAAGAAGAGGAAACTGCATGTGTTTTATGTATCCAATGATGAACCTGTGGCAATATTAGAAGTGTGAACTTGTAGTTCGGCAAACTCTCAGCCACACTCTTTCACATTTCGGTGCACCTCGAAACATCACATTTATTGCACTCTTCCGTTATTTTGCGTTATTTTTTGTTCTACTTTTAATTTATTATACTTACATGGTAATAATGGCCACGGTGATGATGACGATGACGATCAATGTTGAAAACCAATCACCGTTGGTGGGATTTGTAGCATTTATCAGATTGTTCATCAAATCGTTTTCCGATGGGAAAACCTGTGGCGGTGGTATTGTCACCCCATCCAGATTGGTTGTTGCAAAATGATAATGTTCAGTGGTTTTACCAGCATCATTTGTGGCCGAGACGCGTAGTTGATACCACTTGGCTGGCAGGAAATCGCAAAATATTAAATTTTCGCGATTCTCTTCGGCATTCGAGATGTCGGATGTGACAACCGTCCAACGGATGTCCCCTGTGTACAAATTTTAAATGGAAATGTCGATTGCCTGCGCCGCAACAAAAAGCGCTAGGGTTGACATTAAGGTTGCATAGCACATATTACATACAYAGATACAAACGCATCGCCGCATTGATGCAATGCGCCAAAAGTAGTGGTACGTACTTATACATGGTGCAAATAAGTGCTTATATACGAATATATAGCACGTCATAACTGTGTAAGTATGACAGTAATGTAGTGCGATTTCTAAACACATTTGCTGCTACAGCTCTAAAAACAACGGACAGCAAATATTGTTTGCAATGCAAGTACATTTACTCTATTTTATGCATGTGTGTGGCATATATATATTTGTAACATCCTTCTAATGTCGTCAAACTAGTCAGGAATACYAGTTTACATTTAAAACTACTTGAATGACGTGGAACTAGTCTGGCTTATATAATAATTGATAAATAAATGTATGTTAATAAACAGTTTTTACTGTATTGTGGCAAAACTATTACTTTTTAAAACAAAACAAAGTAGCTTTCATTCATAAGTGTACTTATGCATCTCCGACTTACTCTGACAGTTGATTGCTGTATACACTAGGGGTAAAGTGGTTCATAACTATTTGGATTGGCTATAGAGACTGCAACWGTTCCTCCACACTGACAACCCAATAATGAGACTGATTGAATTACATGGGAATTGCATTTCCTCGCGGTTCGCAACGCCAGAATATGAAAAATTACTGTCATTTATTGATTGACATCAATTTTGCTAATTCTACAATTTATAAGCTTCGCATTTACTTCTATGACTAATATCACTATGTCATAAAAACCCGATACGTTACAATAATAAAACAATATCTTTTAGAATACCAAAAATATGTACACTGATGGACAAAAGTTTTGGCACAGTGGGTTTTGGTTTCTAGAGTTTTCCATAGAACCGTTAATATAAAAGGAAGGTTCAAATAATGTACTAGTCATTTACTCACCTTTATGCTATCTATCACTGTGCTTAATTTCACTTATGTAATGCGAGTGGTTCCTTTGTTACAATAATTTACATAAAAAACGAATATATTTCTGTTCCTATGGATTTCTGGGACAAAGTAATATTCACAGACGAAAGTAAATTTAACATTTTCCAAAGCGACGGTGGAATACGGGTATGGAGAAAGTCAAATACTGAATTTGACAAAACAATGTTAGTAACATTGTAAAGCATGGAGGTGGAGGAGTCATGGTTTGGGGATGTATGGCGGCGTTGGGAACTTAGTATTTGTTGATGGAGTAATGRACGAAACTGTATATATGAACATATTGAAAGAAAACTTGCAAGGAAGTGTAGAAAAGCTGAATCTCTGGAATCAGTTCTATTTTCAGCAAGATAATGATCCCAAACATACAGCTTATGATGTTCGTATGTGGATCATTCATCACGTTCCCCACGTTCTTGCAACTCCTCCTCAATCACCGGACTTAATTGAGCACTTATGGGATGAACTTGGACGAAGGGTTGAAAAGCACAACGTAACAAGTAAAAGCCAATTAAAAGAGGTACTGCARTATGAATGGACTAACATTGGATCTGAGGTGACAAAAAAATTGGTTCACTCCATGCCAAATCGTTTAAATGACGTTATTAAAATGAAAGGTTTAAATACTCGTTATTAAATTAGCATTTTTTTCTCATGTTTCAATTCATATTCAAAATGTGTCAAAACTTTTGTCCATTGAAATATATTCGCTTTTTATTTAAATTATTGTTACAAAACAACCACAGATATATCATATATGAAATTAAGTATAGTGATAGATAACATAAAGGTGAGTATATTACTAGTACATTATTTGAACCTACCTTTTAAATTTACGGAACTACAGAGCACTGAAGGAACCAACATCAGCTTTGCCAAAACTTTTGTCCGTCAGTGTAATAATGCCATAATTTTTCATGATACGAAATATATATATCTTAAGGTCGATAACTGGAGTCTTGAGTGGTGGAGGGCCCTAGAAAAGACCRCACTTGTAAGCAAGTTCGAGAGAGCTCAACGYGTGACGCTCATCAGCATATGCCAACCGGCACTTACCATTTTGRATATAGTACCCCTAGATAACGCCGRAAGATGTATCGTGGCGAAAATTACTATCAGACTCAAATGATCTGAGATTATAAATGATCTGAGATTCTAAATGAAATAAATATCAGTACATTCGATAATCCTGACGGGTCTTTTGTATCACCAAACCAATCTCTGGGCATCAAAGCTTTGGAGAAGGTTGGGGAGGGTGTATTGTCAGGAATTTTCTATCAACCTCATTTTAAACTTCCTAACTGTTGCACTGTTTTCCAAACCATTTTGTATTGTGTGGTGAGTATAACACGAAACATAGCCACTGAGGCTTATAGCCATATGTGGGGTATATGGAGTTMTTGCAAGTTTTAACCCGATTCAACACATTTTACATACACAGAGAGAAAGCTGATACCGGTACATCAGTTTGGCTTTTGAGAAAATCACTCCATATGTACTCTAATTTAAAGGAAACAAAAGATGGTGTATGTGAATACTG
Organism: Bactrocera latifrons; assembly: GCF_001853355.1. Lineage (NCBI taxonomy): Eukaryota > Metazoa > Arthropoda > Insecta > Diptera > Tephritidae > Bactrocera > Bactrocera latifrons. The sequence goes on along the minus strand of NW_017536252.1, from coordinate 181,798 downwards.
AGCCTCATCTCTTCTCGCTCAAAGTAAATGGAAAAACAGGCTTAAACACAATACAATAGCTAGACTCTCTACAATTTATATGCAGAGCACCATTAATTCTTTTAACTAGTTACAATGACAACAAAAAAAAAGGGATAGAATTATATATATGATATAAGAAGTACGAAAATAATTAATATATGTTGTTCAGTAGTGGAAAAAAAACTAATAAATAGTGACGTGTGAAAGAAACTGTCTAACAAATAAGTCCCTATATTAAGTTTTTCACAAAGTTTATCAATCAGAAAAGTGGATATAAATGATCACGCAGCAGTTTTTGATACAACGCTGTGAAATTTTGCACACCTCCTTTTCTTCCCGAGAAACTGTTGTTTTGTCGAAACTGCCGTCATCGGACAGCTATAGCATAACGGACAAATCGTGTACATCGGATCACTATAGCATATAGCTGTTATTCAAAATCAAGATAAGCGTCTATATAAAAGGAGATAAAAGTCTACATTATTGTTACTAAGTAACCCTATGATATCATGCAAATCCTTTTTTTAACCTTTTAACATTACCTAATTATTTTTTCGTTTGATCCACAGTATTTTGAATGGCACTAGTTGCAAGTTGCTCGTCCATTTATTGAGAATATGTATTATAATAAAGTAGAATTTATAAAAATTATTTATTGTCTATATTTTTTCACCGGGTTATAAACCATATTTATACATAAATGCCGAGGGAAAATATTAGACTCTATAAAAGTTGGCCAGAGCGTGTCTCTACACGACGTGCTTGCTATAATCGAGTGCGAATTTGTAAGTGAAAAGCCAAACGTTGACCCAAAGAGAAAAAATATTATATTATATATTGATAATTGGAATGGTTTCCATTTCCCATGTATAATGCATTTAACACCTTGTATTGGTGTCGACAGGAAAAATACACTGTGGAACATTTCTGGCGGGTGAGAAATTCCAAGTCAAGGTGATGTACTAGTCATAAAAAAAACTGACACATACGAACGCCAAACCCTTTGCGGGTTTTACTATACTGACCTAGTACCATCACCCTGACTTGGAATTTCTCACCCCCCAGATTAGTTGTTGTACTGTGCTACCATTATTTTATCGGAAACTCAGAATCAGAAATCACAGAATTTTCTTTCTTACTGTATATGGTGTATTTCTATCGTTAATATAATTGAGTTTTAATTATTATAAATGTTAAAGATTTAGCGAAAAAATTATTGAAATTATTTGCTAGCTGTTTTTTTGAGTCAAATATGTAAAACATTCGATTCATCGAATGAACTGTGTTAGTAACGCACAATTAACAAGTAAGGAACGGCAAGGTTGTGGTGAAACCCAACACTTTATATTATAATATATTCTTTTCATTTTCCAAATTGTGAAAGGTTTATTATCATATTTTTTTGTCCAAGATATTAATATAAAATGCACCCAATTAATCAAAATATATAAATGTGATATAAATTAAACTAAAGAGGGTAAATTTAAAGTAGTATTGTGTATATGAGGAAAATATCAATCAGAGAAGCTGAAATCAATATATAAAAGAAATGGCGGTTAATTCAATTTTATGAATGCAATCAACGTATTCGGCGTTAAACCACATTCTGTTTAGGTAATCTTGGTAAGACCTGGACAGATCGCAATAACTTTTGACATTACTCAAGTATATTCGAGAGCATGTTAAATTTGCTAAGATGTCACTGAGCAATATATGCGGTATAAAGCTAACCGAATTTTTGAAATTCTTATATTAAGTAAATGGGGGCAGTATTATCCCGAAATACGTTCTTTATCTTACAATGTTATATTAACATATTGACTGTTATTTCTGGTTAAAAGTCATCCCTCGACTCTGGGATCCACATATTTGGTATCTAGGAAGCTTGCTAAAGTATAACCCGATTTATGTCCATTATTGTCCGAAATGTCCATTTCTTGAGCAATCTATTTGAGCAAAGTTTAACCCCGATATCTTCACTAATACCCGATTTTCATACTGTGCAGTTATATAATAAGCTGGAATTTAAATTGGTGTTAAATAGGAAGTTGGCGTGGTTGCACTCCGAGTGKTTCCTAAGATACAGGATTTCCTATAAAAGTAGGCGGCCTCACGTTGTGCGATTCCGTAATTTCCCATACCTACCTTCCTATTGTGGCAACGAGCTTATATACCATAGTGCAGTTAGTGCTCGCACAGACAGGCGGCCCGACTGACGTAACGACAGACCGTAACTTTTCTCGTTATAATGAGCATTTATCTATATATCACTTTATCTATTTCGATTAGTATTTCAAGTTATACAAACAACCGTTAGGTGAAGAAAATAATTTTACTCGGTAACTACATGTTACGAGGGTATAAAAATACGCTTTAATATACACCGAATATTGAAACTACAGCAGCTACAGTAAATACACCTACAYACATATGTGTGTAATACCAATATCTGTCTCTATTCATAAGTACGTCTGGATATGGATATAAACAGCGTAAGCGCAGACTTGCCCACATGCATTCAATATTATAAGTAAAACCTGTCACATTGCGTATGCATGTGTACTATATATATTTACATACACASTGGTATACACCCGTTAATGGCAAATCTAATTTTGTATAGGGATTGTGTGATTTTAAATAGAAAATGGATGTTCAATAAACTCTAAAACCGCAACCGCAACTGCGAAGCCCGAAATGTTTCGAAGCGGTCTAGCWCATCAACGCATTGTTTTTATACTCTTGCAACACATTCCTCTATAGTATAATAGTTTTATTTWCCTAACGGTTGCATAGATATAAGGCTATATTTATATATGTAGAGGATCAGGATGATGAGTTAAAATGCGGGTTACTGTCTAACTGTACGTCCATCCGTCCGTGCAAGCTGTAACTTGAGTAAAAATTGAAGTAAGAATGAGTTCGAAGATAGGCCGGGCCACMGCCACGCACTCAAAATACCATTAAAGAAAACCTATAAAGTACCACAAAAAAAACAATAAATTAAGATATAGAACTATAATTTGGCACAAGATCGCAGTGGAAAGGCTATAAATTTTGAAAAAGTTAATGTGAGTCCTTCCTCTAATAGGTTTAATGACATATCTTCTAAACTACTTAAGCCAAAATAACCAAACTTACTCAAGATAAATCCTGTAAGAACCTGTACCAACGGTAAATGAATGAATAATAAATTAATTCGGATAATAACCAAGCTCACTCCCCATATAACGGTACTGTTAAGAATTATTAAAAGCGTAAAGAAACAATAACCACAAACTCCAGAAATATTAAATTTGACCACCGAGACGGTATTAGACAGCTTTATTATCAAAATTGAACAAGGGCGTGGCACCGCCCTATTTTGCATGAAGTACCGTATGTCGAATCCTGCTCAATCCATTTAACCGAATTCCGTAAGTGATATTATTTCCATATGCCTACGTCAAAATCGAATTTCAACCACGTCTTCGTATATAATTTAAAATTCCTTTTGATTTTTTCAAAGAAGTTAAAGAATAGTACCTTTGAAGTATATTATTCCATCTTATGACCAAAAATYGTTCAAATCGAACCAAAACTGTTTAAGCACCGAATATGCAGACCACCTACATACATAAGTATATAGTTTATGGTATAGTTGACTTAGGGCAGGAAATTTTGGTCAATAAGTGACATACATAATTGAATTCAGAGAAAATTCTTTCCTGATAATATTGTCTGTATGTCAAAAATGGGTAGAATCAGATCAATATTTCCGTTAGCCCTCATATACCTAATATAAAGATKYTCGAACTAACGAGTGACTTTATTCGGCCTATATCGCCATACGTTTTTTATCCTAATAAAATTGAGTGAGCGTGTTTTGCTCATAACACCGTATCTTTGTACCTAATGTGAATAAAATTGCGGACAACTTGACCCAGACTTTACTCCATATGATTGGTAATTACTATATATGTGTGGAGCTTTGATGAAACCTTGGGAGCATTTTATTAGCTTGTGGCCTTTTAATTAACATAGATATCTCCCATATTCATATCTTCTCACTTTCGTCAAAATTAACTGAACGGAGAATATTGTATATTTATATCTTCTAACTTTCGTCAAAATCAACTGAACGGAGAATATTGCATATTTATAGTTTAATGCCAAAAATATGTTAAATTGCCCATGAGTTACCYATATTCCTTATATGAAGTATAAAGTGCGTTCCAAAGTAAACAGGAATCTAGCGCCTACTGGTGGCGCCATCTATGTGTCGACTAGGGCGTTTCATGTCATTTCATCGATTGCAAGTGAAGTTATTGCGTTTTAAATGTCAGTATGTTTGTGTTATCGGTGCGAAAATGAGCTTCGAACAAAGAGCCAACAATAGATTTTGTTTTCAAATCGGAAACAATTTCACCGAGACGTTTCAATTGATGAAACAAGTTTACGGCGAAGATTGCCTATTCTGTAGCAGAGTACACGAGTGGTTTTCAAAGTGGTCGTGTGGACATAAATGACGACCAACATGTGGGCCTATCAAAATACGTGATCACCAGAAATTCTATCGAAACTGTGCGTGAATTTATCAAAAATCAGCCGAATTCATCATTGAAATTCATGAAAACGGAATTGAACATCTCCAAAACATCGWTTTATCGCATTTTGCCTGAACATTTGGGCATTCGAAAGTTGTGTGCCGGGTTTGTTCCGCACAACTTGACTGACGACCAAAAATTGCTCTCATCGATCGACGCTTGTGACCGATTATTTCACCAAAAATCACATTTTAACCATTAACCACTCCCCGTATTCATCTGATATGGCACCGTGTGACTTCATCCTTTTCGGAAAAATGAATTGGCCTATAAAGGAAAAGGTTATGCAGACGTAAAGGCTATTCAAAAGGCTTTCACCGTCATACGGGRGGCCATATCGACCAACGAGCTAAACACTCGTTTGACATGCTTTTAGGGCGCGCAAAAAGCTGTATTGAGGCAGAAGACTATTTTGAATAAAATAAATTGATTTTGCCGAAAAAACTTTTGGTCTGTTTTTTCAAGTCCTGTTTACTTCGGAATGCTCCTTGTACTACACATAATTATTTCTGTTACTCTAAAAAACTTTTTGTCAAATATGGCGATCAGTGTATGGGTATTAATTATAGCGCTTCGATCCTAGACCCTTTGCATTTTAARGTACAGTGAAACTTCGATAAGTCGTAACCTCGATAAGCGGAAAACCTTGATATTTCATAGTATTTCTTCGGTCCCTAGAAAAATTCGCGAAAAATRCATGTATTTCGGTGCCTTTGATAACTCGTATTTTTCTTGAGACAAAAATTGAAAAATGTGTATCAAAAGGCTCTACAACTCGTATTTTTTATAATATAATATATAATTGCACCGCCCACACTGCAATGGAACCTTTGGGCAATGAACAGACTRAWTTTCTCCCACCTAACACCACYTCAGTTTTGCAACCACTCGACAATGGCATAATCAAAAGTTTCAAAACATTGTACCGTAAAGAAGTTGCTGTTAAACTGCTTCAAAGCATCGAGGAAAAAAAGGATTATTCCATTTCGATTTATGATGCAATGAATATTGCTCATAAAGCCTGGACAAATATCAGTAAATCGACTATTAAAAACTGTTTTCGAGCTTGCGGTTTTGTTAAGGATCAAAATGTAGTCGTAATCAGCGAAGATGTACTTCACATAGCAGAGTGRGCTCGTGTTCCACAAAATGMAGAAACACGTGTAAACTTTGATGACTACATTCATGTTGATGATGAGTTGGTGATTACTGGAAGCCTCAATGATGATGAAATTCTGGGTTTCGAAAACATCGGCGATGAACACGATGAAACATTTGAAATTCCCTCAGTTTCCACAAAGGTTGCGAAAGCTTCAATTGAAAATTTGCGTTCTTTTTTTCTTCTTTCGATGCTTCCCCCTACTATAAAAAAAAAGATAAAATACTCCAAAATAATGTCCGCTTTTTGTACAATTTTTCAAAATACATACATACATTTATTGATTGAATAATATACATATGTACTTTATATTTTAAAATTTAAATATGTACAATCATTTCTTGTTTTTTATGTAAAATTGAAGAATTAAATTGAAAAACTCTATAATTCGTATATTCTGTATGTTGCCTCTATATGTTGTATAACTTGATAACTTGAAAAACTCCATAACTCGTATTTAAATTGTGGTCCCTTGCAAATACGAGTTATCGAAGTTTCACTGYATATCACTAGCTTTGCTCCTGGCATGTTGCGGTTCCTCCGAACATAGACCTTCCTTACTTGTTTTATTGTAATTTGGTTTTATTCAGCGTCATATACTATCGAAAACTTGTAACAAAAATATTCAATTACAAAATTCTGCGAAAAAGGCGTGCACACGCAAACCGCAATCGCGTGGCGATTCTGCAATCAATGCAAACACAGTCATACACATTATTAAATACGAATTCTTGCATATTTCCCAATATGAAAATTACAACAAGTAACTAGCAACCAAGCCTGGGATGTAGAGCAGGTTCGCCTCCTGGATAATGCTAAAGGATCTGCGTCCTCCACAGCCTTTTACACCCCTAAGGGTTCTTTTACCTTTGCTTGACCAGCACTTTRTTTAGGACTATTACTTGGTATGGTTTGAAAAAAGGGACTGGTTGCCGAGGTATTCTATCAAATGAGTACGCAGGAGTGACACCATGCAGGTATGGCGAATGGGTTAATACGAAGGCTGCCTCGGTCCCGTTAGAACTCTGAATAGTAACGGCAATAAAAAATAAAAAATTAAAAACAGATGAGGAAGAGGGTATGTCAAAACTGGCCTAAAAGGACATTCTTTCGGATATGGTACCATCACACGAGGCAGCGAAAACGTTCCCGAAAAGGGTGATGGCACCTAAGGGTGCTGAAGTTACACCGTCGGCTGGCAGCCAATATTTTGCAGCATTATGGTGGTAAGTAAACATTTACTTGGAACTTGAAGATTATTCTATTAAATATAGTAGTTTTTATACACTTTAATATCATATTAGAAATTTCAAACATATCTTCTAATATCAAAGACTACTAAATTAAATAAAAACACGTTACATACATACATGATCTACACAAAATTCTTCCATGTTCGCAATGTAGTAGTCGGTAACTTGTTGGCTTTTGACTTTTGCTTCTGCCCCCA
>NW_017536252.1:153589-174207 GCF_001853355.1 Bactrocera latifrons | reverse complement strand
ATAATTCATGTACATTTTGACAAAGTTTTAAAATAAACCCGTTTTTTAAACAATTTTACATAAAAATTATAGTTTTGAGTATTAGCTACATGTACCTACATAGTCTAGTTAGTCCTATTATTTTATGTACACTTTAAGGAATAGCTATGAGCGGTTGTTGTTTAACTTATTGCGCGTCTTCACATRTTGATAATTTAAAGTGGCGTTTGTGCAATTTCGAAATTCGTTGTGTAATAAAAACCTAACCTTAACAAGTGTGATTTGTATAAATATATGTATATTGCAAATAATATAAAAATATATTTGCAAAATGTCATCCGCTTCCATAAGTAATCGACAGCTTACTGAAGAATTTATTCGGTGCGGCCGAAAAAGTGATAATATATGTTGACGCAGTTTTTGAGGGATAAATTCACTTCTTTTAGTGAAGATAAGGTGAAGTTAATTTAAGAACAAAGCATTAGTATGAAGTTGTTCGAAATGTGCTTAAAGACTTCGGATGTGATGTGTGCCACCGTATTATAGAGTTCGGGAGGAAAAAAGGTATTGTTACCCTGAAAATATTACTGTTACACCAATATCTGCACAAGTTGATTTGCAAGTTTTTTAGTCGAACTTCAACCATCGATGATATTTTAAAGAGTCTCTTAGTTACTTCTGATCCACTTTTATCAAGTGTAAGAGTTACAACTGTAATAAAACACATAGATCTATGAGAAGATGCAAAAGGACTACTTTTAMATTATAACTCAAACTTAGTAAATGAGAACGTATTATTTTGATAATCTTAATTTTCTTGATTACATGTTATCATTTTGTTCAACTATGCCTTTAAYTTTTTATTAGATTCAAGAACTCATTACTATTCATTATAATCAACATAAAATAAGAGCGATTAGATAGTGTTAAGTAAATATTTAATATATCGWAAATTTTCTCTGATACTACTACTTCTGACTACTACAACAGGCTATAGGCTCGCTATATCTTTTCACCAACTTCTTAAATSTAAGAAGTCACACTTATCAATAAAATTTAAATAAWCAAGCAGTTTTAAAATACGAACAACATTTTTGCCGAAAAATTCCGTTTCTAACATATTGTGCGACGTTGCCATTATACAAAGGGGATCTATCTATCAAGCAGTCAATAAGATTTGTCATTTCTTTGGTTTTTAAAGAACATAATTTTCTGGAAGCAATAAACTCAGTTGAAATTCATCCAATACTTCTCTAGAAAAGCGCGTCYTCAAATCTTCGTCAATTGTAGGAATGTACATTGAGACAATATAGTATTCATCGCAAGGACTCACGCAGATATTTTAGTGTTCTGTTCGGCGGCCGCAGATTATTGGTTTTTCATCGACAACTTTCAGTTTTGTCGTCATTTTTTTCGTGTCCAAATAAATGGATCGAAAACTGTTCCTCAGCTTTTGTCTTCGATTTCGGAACGTTACAAGCGGCGTATCTATCATATGTGATGCCTTTGACAGATCGATCGATTCTTTCTGAAGAATCACGATGAGTGAATGAGTTAGAGATAGAATATCACTTAGACAAAAATCCCCCATCCCCAACCCCAAGCATCGTTCCTTTTCCAGCWGTTTTCTTATTTTTCCAGTTCCGAACTTTTCTATGTTGAATAACTTAAAGGATAAACCGCGGAAAATGTATCAATCGAACTTATCCCAGATGGAGCTGAATGCCGCAATTTTCATAAATAGGCACACACTAAAGATATTATTCGTGCAAAGTTTTATCTCGCTAAATTAATTTCTTCTTTATTTGTGTACTGGAAACTGAATGAATTAAGTGGAATTTGAAATTGTGCAACATGGGAAGTAGGCGTGGTTGTTGTCCGATTTCGTCCATTTTCCCAACGTTAATAGACACCATGGAGCAGCGATTAGATGCCAAGAGTATACTGAAAAAGGTGTAGGTATATGAAACAATATATACGATTTTGGTTCCGGGATTACGATATTGTGCTACAACGAAGCCAGCTAGAGGATTACTCTTAAAATAGTGTACTTAAAACTGTGGAATAGGCGTACCGTGTTTTTCTGTTAAGTGTTTCCCACAAAAAACGAAATACKGAAAGCCTCAAAACTCTCGTTCTTCTAAATTTTAATGATCTACATTTCATATTTGATGCACGTACTTATGTATGTAATATATGTATATCTGCGACAGTTTCTCATTTCAGTAAATTACTTACCAAGCGGTCGGTGCTCAATAGAGAAGTGATGTATGGGACAGCCACCATTGTTCCACGTTGATAAYTTCAAATTCACACAAGAGGCATTAGTGGCAATCAGTTCATTCCCGTTCGGCGCCTGTGAGGCTGTATTCAATAAAGTATTTAACAAATGTTGTGTTAATGTTGAAATGTAGCTAAAATATATCGACTAATATACATAAAGTATAGTTATAAAATCAACTTTTGCTCTATAGAAATTTTYTTGTAACAGAATTTTTGGCAGGATTAACTATATAACTTTACGTATGCTTTCGCACTGTTTCTTTCTACCTTCTCGTTGACTTATGAGCATAAACACAATCTTTTTGAATTTGCTTACCTTTGCCCTTGGTCCAGACGTTAATTTCCTCGCTGGACATGCCGTCGCCAACAATATTATGCGCCGACATCTTGATGATATACTGATTGCCACATTTCAAGCCCGTAATCGTATAAGCGTTATTCTCTGGCATCAACTCGGTCTGTGCCCATGTCTCTCCTGTGATGCGGTACGAAATGGTATAGCCTTGCAAAGGGGCACCACCGTCGTCCGGCGGATCCCAGCTGACACGTATGCTATCAGCTGACGCATATTGCACAATGATTTGGGGGGCGACGGGTGGTTTCATGGCAATCACTTGATACTGAATCTCATCGCTTCCGAACAGATTATTCGCCGTACAAGTGTAATTTCCGGACAAATTGCTCTCTACGCCTGTTCACCAGGCGATTGCCRTTGGCCATTCAATTCATACATCCAACGTGTGGGTGTGTGCGATTGTCAAAATTTTCAATATGTAACGTCATTTGTTTGAATATTTTTGTTGGTGTATTTTCGAAAGCCGTTGTGTTGTGGTTGTAACATGCAACGAAAAATAAATTAAAATAGAAAAGGTTGCAAATATGTGCAGTTACATGGAAAATWGCATTTTTATTTCACAGATAATTGCAATTCAACCCGGCATTTCTCAGCTGAGTGGCCGTGTCTGCTTGACTAAAATTAGTAAAAGAGTGTCGTATGGCCGCCGAAGTGTCCAGGCGGCGTAAACAAGCGGAAGTAATCGCATTGTGCGAATAATATATTAATTTGAGGACCGTTGATGGAAATTGGATTTTAATTTCTATCAGATTTGAATATTACAGAAAACCATTTACTTAGACCAAAACCAAATAGCGAACGTTTTCATAAAAGAAACGGAARCACGCTGCGGTTGTAATTTGCTAGAACCACCAATGAAAAAATAACCAAGCAATTATCGATGAGATATAAGTAACCATGGCGAAAGTTTGGGCAAATAATTTTACTAACTTTCATTTATTACTATCACACTTACGGTGTATTTTTAAATTTCCTTCGTTAGTCACCTCATAGAAGGGGCTGAATGTGACAGGCCGGTCTCTGGTCAACCATCTAGCTCGTGGCGTCGGATTTCCCACAGCCAAACATTCCAAAATCAAGGCAGTGCCGACAGCTTTCCGAACTAGTTGTCCAAAAGAAGCGATCCGAGCAGGGGCTGTAAGAGTACTTATTGTTTTCAACTTTTCTTACAAATAATTTTGAAGCGCAGAGTTCAACGTTTCCGGTTTCTTAAAAATTTAGTGAGAGTTTATATAAAAGCGGGTTGATTCAAAAATCATAAAATATTAAAGTAAGTTCCCACTGCTATATAAAGTACACAATTTATGATAAAATATCCCAATAAAGGTTCATACATTCATTTCTTAATATGTTTAAATGGTTTTGTGGGAATCTTTGTCAATAATAATTTGGCTAAAGAAATCAGAACAAATCCCATACATTTTATTTACATATGCCATATTAGGTTCCTTTAAGTATTTTAATTTTTAATTCAGCAAAAACCCTTCTACAAATATAAATTATATAAAATAATTATTTAAATTATTTTCGAACATAGATAACTTATTATTGAGGTGATGTGAAACCATTCTATTCCATTTAGATTAAATTGGAAAATAGTTAGTTTGTTTCTGAGTCTTCATTTTAAGGTAGATTTTCTGTACCAAGTTGCAACACATTATGAAGACAGTGGGGAGCTCCGAAACTATGTACAGATTTTTAAGGCGAAATTGCTCAGTTTAAGCCTAAATAGCTTAATCATAAACTAAGGATGAAATCTAATTACTATTTGAAGTTAGAGCATACATCTTCAAACCGATGACTGCGGTATATCGATGAAGATCTAAAAGCTATGGGCTGCATTAACACACTTAAAATAATCACTTAAATAAATCATCCCTTGGTGCATGAGGAAATTATGTGTTGCTGCTGTTAATTTAATTTTTAATTTTCTATACGATCGAAAATTAATGTTGTTGTTGTTATGTATGCCGTTTTACTGCATTAACGTGCTTACAGAGCCATCAATCAGAGGACTGATGGTCCGCCACACACGYATACACTCTGACAAACTTACCACGCGTATTTGTGGTCTGCGCAACCACAGATGTTGGTTCGCCCTCTCCAACGGATGTTGACGCAGAAACCCAGAATTCGTACATTTGATTTTCTGCCAGCCCGCGTGCTTCATAGGTCACCGGATAACCATTTTCATCGACGCGCACCATATGAGCTGTTTAATGGTGGAGAGACAAGAAGGAGACGAAAGAGTCCAAAGATCCAGTAACAACCGCAACAGAGTAAGGCCACAACAAAAAGCCATATAATGCGTGAAAATTTTCCAATTTTTTAAAGTCAGTAAGAAAAGAAAAGAAAAAAAGTAATCAATGTTGTGATATTATATAACAAAGTCATACAATTAATCACAATAATTTAAAATATGTTTCAATAGAATAATGTAATAAAGTTATTAAAAACTGTTAAGTGCATCATCAAATTATTTTCTCCCAATCGTGACAATATTTTTAACAATAATTTTGCGCATTAATCCTTACTCTTTATACACACATATGAAAATGGGAATGTTATGGCAATATGGCGCACACTTTTTGGTGAGAATTCATAGCCCAAATTTTCTCGCCTGATTCAACCAATCACCAAATGGGCACCTTATTTAAAGATCCATTTATTAATGAARTCAGTTCAGACATTTAACTCTTCTTGATTTTGTTCGATAGCTAATCATCTTGACAGATAGCAGYGTTAATCCGGATTAACTGCACACTTAATCAGATACACATTTGGAGGGGACAGACGGATATTTTCACTGAAAATGGATAGAAGATAAACATTTGTGTTGTTAGCCGCCCCATAGTTACACAGCTGTCAGTGTTGCTTGTTTTTCATTCACAATGGACTAAAATTGGTCATTTTTAACAATGTTGCCAAAGAAAATGCAACCAACTCTCTAACTAACTGGGTCGCCTAGACCCAGCCCATTAATGAAGTCCAGTAGACTACTTGGCGCTAGCGATGCAATGCAATACCTATCCGGAAACAACACTCCAATGGCCATAGGTCTACGTCTACAGACTGCTGTGCAGTCAATCAAYAGATGCTCCGGGGTTTCAGGCTCCCTGTCGCAGAAACGGCAGTTGGCGCAAGCTGATAGGCCCATGCTGAGCAGATGCCTATTTAGCTTACAGTGGCCAGTGTACCATGCGACTAACAGCCTGAGCTCGTWCCTGGGGAGGTTTATTACAATTTTGAACCTTTTCAGTGCTCCTCCCTGCCTGCCCTTTCCTCTTTACSGAGCAGCTCCTTYATGGTATGGGGACCCACACCCGTAAAGGGTTCGGGTCCTATCATCTTGGTGGAGGATGCGGATCGRGCGAGCTCGTCCGCCAGTTCATTGCCGGCTATACCTTTGTCACCAGGCACCCAGATTAGGTGCACCTGGTTTTTTTCCGCAAGGCTATTCAGCCTCTCCCTATACTCCTGCACTAGAAGCGATTTGACCTCGTAAGTGGAGATCGCCTATCGCGCCGCCTGACTATCACTTAGAATGGCTATTCGCTCATTGCGATAGTTGCGATTAAGGTTTATTTCTATACATCGGCTTATGGCATAAACTTCTGCCTAGAAAATGCTCGGGAACTCACCCATGATTCCCTCCGACATTTTCGAGCAATCTGGGTACCATCTCATAGTACTGTTCCTCAACAACAGCTCGAGGTTGGAGTCGTTCCAATCGTCTTTGCTGCCGAGGGTAACCTTAAACTTTTTCCTGAGGTTAACCTTTTTGGTAGTTCTATCCCTCGGTAGGAGGGCCAATGGTAACTTGCCACTTATCATTTCCATCCTCTGGGATGACACTACTTTGCCTTTTCCACACCCATCTGGCGTTATTTGCAGACCGATGACCTAATGAAGCGGAGTAAGTTCAAGAAGAACCTCCAGTGCTGCCGTTGGACAGGTGCGCATTGCGCCCGTCATGCAGACACAGGCCAGCCGCTGTAGCTTCAGTAGCTTAGCCTTAACCGATGTTTGCGACGCTACTGAGGCCCAGGCCTATACCGCCCTATAAGTGATTATCGGTCTAGCTATCATGGTGTACAACCATCTAACTATCCTTGGCTTTAAACCCCAAGACCTTCCTGCCAGCCGATTGCACACCATTAAGGCTTTTGTCACTTTGACCAAGGTCAGGTTTACGTGCTGCTTCCACATGGGAGTTAAAACGAACACTCTGAATAGATACAGAATAAAGCAGTTAATCCGGACTAACGCCGTCTGTTAATGCTATAAGATATATTTAGCGTAGCAAAATCAGATTATTGGCCCATCGGTCCATTTATTGTGCTGTTACCATGCARATTTTTATTAGATCCAAAAAAATATGTTTATTAAAATAAGGGGACGCATGTGCAATCTCGTAGGTTAAATGAGGACAAATCGTACCTAATTTAACCAATAACAGAAAGCTCGTTCAACAAAAATAATTAATCTACACCTTAAGTAATAGCAATTTTTTTCTTGACTAGACTGAAAATTTGGTTTTCAAATTGAAATAAAACGCATATAGCTTATTGTTATGGCCAAGAATTTAGCTTTATTATAAAGATGGTTTGCCATTTACTTTAAAAAATTATTTCGAGCAAATGAGAGCCCTAATTTTTGACCAATATGTCAGCAATAAAGCGTCGAATATTCTCCTTCAAAACGACAATCGTCGTGCGTTTCCATTGACTGTACAATTACAGGAAGCTTCGTGTTTGAAGATACGTATATGGAACAAAGATCCAGACCAACTCCGAAAGAAAGTATTGTCAAATTGAACACCACATGTATAAAAAAAATTCCTGTTATATGTATCATAAAAGGTCCATGCACCTTATAAAAATGACCCAACAACTTAATCCCAATTTCCATTATTGAACTTAACAAATGCGCTGGGCAAGACACAAATTTTCCATCCTCAGGACAGAGAAGAATAAATGCAAAATTTGTGTAAGAAATAAAACGATTTAAAACGATTTAATTGTTCAGAAGAATACTAACMCAGGTATCCATTAACTAATAACATTTATTTTGACTTTGTTTTTGCACTCACATTTCGCTTGTCCTTTACGCCCAGCCTCGCGCGAATAAACTGTATAATGCGAAATTATTCCATTGCGATTTTTTGGCGGCAACCACGAAATCAATATTGAATCGGCCGTTAATGCGGCTGCTTTTATAGACGCTGGAGCGTCCGGCACATCGTCCTCTGTTTGGCAATATAACGGTTGACTGGACAACCCGTCACCAGTCGCTGTATAAGCCAATACACGCAGGGAGTAATTAGTCGCCTTATGGAGAGTGTGCAAGTAGGTCTCAAGATTGGAGGTACGCTTCACCTCTAGTTTTGCCGGGAAGTCAACTGAAAATATAAAACCAACATGTAAGGAAAGCGTTTGCAAAACTTTACGAGTATAAAGAAAATTCCGCGAAGGATTTCAACTGAAAATATTCGAATAAACCGAATTAATTACAATAAAAGTTTTATTTATGTAATATAAACTCAACAAAAGTGGCTAAGCATTAACATATATTCAAGAATTGTAATACACACACCTATATATATGTACTCGATTTCATACAAWTTTTTCATTTGACTATTAACAGAAAAAGATGGTCTCTAAAATAGTTGGAGGCGAGATACGAATTTCTGATACTAAGAAACAAGAGAAACCCGTTTTTTTTATCAGAACCTATTATTTATGATATCTCAGGGCTTCCAAAGTTATAGTTCGACTTTGACAATTTTGAGGTCTCAGATGGTATATCTTTACAATACTATTTGTGCGGAGTTTTCTCCCTTTAAATTCACTGATACTTGATTTGTATATGGTAAAATGAAATAATCAGGATGGCTTTAGATTGGTTGAAACTGAAGGACTAGCTTCTGAGGAATAGAATTTCACTTGAAAAACTGGACACTTCTATGCCAATTCACCGGCGCCTGTGGGCCTCCTTCGTGATAACTTAGCTGTAAAACTTAAATTTGCCTCTGTCGTATTAAGGTAGTCAGTTATCGCACTTTAAGTAGTTTTCAACCTAACCTTCAAATTGAAAGTAGGCGAGGTTATCATCTAATTTATTGCGAGAAAATTGGGAAAATGTATTATTTCAACAGCAAAGTTTTTGTGAAAAAAAAATATTATTTTAAATAGAAATAGTCATGGAAATTTACAGTTAAGTTGTTGTTTTTTTTTTTTTTAGTGTTCATAACAGTATCAAATTAGTTTTAATTGTTTGCATATTTGCAAACTTCAAATGGATTAATTTCAATAAAGGACAATAATTAGCTGTATGGAGAGGTACATTGTAGGTACATTTGTAGCTAATGGCAGATAACAAAGATTTGATATCAACTCTGTGTATCGTACCAAATCATTCGTGCTATTACATAACAATTTCATTCCAAAGATAAACTTGTAGACAAAATAAAACAACACATTGATAGCTGGGTAGAGCATTATCCCGCTTGCACTTTAAAACCACTACTGTCTACCACATATTAACACCATTCATAGGGAAGTTGCAAAAGGGCGATGACGCTACATCGTTTTCCTACTTACAATCCCATTAAAATGGCAGGAGCATACGGCAATGTGTGAGTGTGAAATACATGCTGTTGTTCGAACTTACTTTGATTCACAATGGGCCGATATAAAATTTTATAGCCTTGGATTATTCCACCATGAAATTGCAATGGCGGTTCTAGCCAGGATATCTTCAGACTTTGCGACGACAATGCGGTACAATTGACATGCTGCGGAGGCGCTTCAGGCACTGTAAAGAGAAACCAGACATAACCAAAAACAAAAATTTCCACTGTAATAGTTTAATATACAAACACTTATTCATAGAAACCGGTTATCTGTGCCGCAGTTTGAATTAAAATTGTTTAAATTAGTTGTTTGTTTAGTTGCTTAAAATTTCTAGGTGATCAAAGCAAATGACAATAGAAATGAGCCACTTTAGGTAGGTGTTTCTCCTTTAATGCTGTGTCAGCACATGCGGCAATTACATACTATATATACATACTATATATACTTTTATATGGTAAACATGCAGAATTCCAAGATGGAAAAATCTAAAGATAATGAATGAACCTTAAACGGTTCTCAAGCCTGATATAATATTAAGTACAGACGTATGAATGAAATCTAAAGGATCGGAATCGATAGAAATCAAAAGTTCGATCGAGTTTAGGAAGCACTTCGTTAAAATATATGGTTACAATTTCGAGTAGTTGTAGCTAGTTCCTCTACGCTTGATTTGTCTTACAGGGAATTAGAGAAGCGCACATTGACTAACATTTACTCAYACACTACTACAAACTGCAGGCACAAAATACTTATACCAACAGCACTTTTATGTAAGTTCCACAGGAACAAAATCTCTTAAAAACAGCATTCAACAGCTATAAAATTACTCACCACCCTCGGCTGTCGTTCCGAAAATGGCGGCACTCCAGGGTCCCGAACCAAAACTGTTGAGTGCACGCACAGTCACCGCGTACCTGGTGTATTTGCGCAAGCCGCGAATGGTTGCCTTTGTGGTGGCCCAACCACTTACAATCACCGACTTGAGTGAATTATTGACAACGCTAATGTAGTTGATGTTCTGTTTTTCCTCGCTGCAGTTAACGGTATAGCCGATGAGTTCACCATTCCAAGATTCTCGGGATGGTATCTGCAAAGACGTAAAAAAATATAAATGGAAAGACAAGGCGTTATTTCAAGTAAGTGGAATGAATGAAATGGAAAATTTTTGTTTTTGCGCCCACGAAGACCACACGTTTGCGTATGTGGTGTGGTATGAAGTATTTTCACGAACATGCAATACTTGTATAAACCAGGTACCATTATAATCATTGAATTATTAATTGTGAGGGAAAAGGTGTGAGAAGTAAATAAAGATTTGGACAAGGTTGGTCGCGGGCTCATGAAAATAATTGTATATTGTTTACTACAGCAATTAGTTGAATGTTGGCTATTGGCAAAAACAGATTTTTGAATATGATTTTAAAAGAAATCAAAGAATCTAATATACCCTTCACAAGTGCATTTATTTTAGTGACTATGTGTTCAGTTTGTATGGAAACTATATGCTATAGTAATCCGATCTAAACCATTATTTCGGGGATTATACTATTATCTTATAGTCCTGTCAGACGACATCGCAAATATGCATCAGCGGGCTTAATTTACATTTACTTGCGCATTTGACTCATGTTAATGCAAGTTTGTAATGCACAAGAATTTCGTGCATTTAACTCAATTTACCAAATTTGAGTAGGCAACACTGCTCAAAAATGGCCGATTTTTTCTATTTTTTGACAGATGTCGCTTGAAATCTACCACCTCCTTCCTGCTAATTAATTGCCATACAAGCCCTTGACTCCGATCGTTCGGTTTGTATGACAGCTATATGCTATACTGAGCCGATCTAAACAATTTMTTCTGATATAACATTATTATTGCAATAACTCCTACCAAATTTCGTGAAGATATATCGTCAAATGGGGAACTTTCCCGTGCAAGCATTTGATTCCGATCATTCAGTTTGTATGGCTGCTATATGCTATAGTTAACCGATTTGAGCAATTTCTTCGGATATTACATTATTATCTTTGAACATAACCTGTGCCAATTTTTGTGAAGATATATCGTCAAATGTGAAAGTTTTTCATACAAGAACTTGATTCCGATAGWTCAGTTTGTATGACAGCTATATGTTATAGTAGTCTGATATCGGCAGTTCCGATATGAGCAGCTTCTTGAAGAAAAAATTACGTTCACAAAATTTCAAAACGATATCTTAAAACAGAGGGACATACAAACACTCGGACATGGCTAAATGAACTCAGCTCAATAAACTGATCATTTATATATAAACKTCATAGGCTCTCCGACGCTCYCTTCTGGGTGTTACAAACTTCGTCAAATCAGTCAATCAAAACAAAATTCGTCAGATTTAATGGGATGAAATATAGTGCTCTCAAACTTTTAATTGACAATTCTAAAAGACCGTATCACCTTKATTCATCAAATATTTTAAAGCCTGTCATACTCTTCTTTGGTAATCGTCTACTACAAAGCCTCATTGTTTTAAGTGTACTTTATGSTAGATTGTAGAGCTATTAAAATTTTAGAGATATCATAAACATTTACTAACCTAAATATCTCTTTGGATTTGTGTACATTAAGTCACAAAACGGAAAGTAGGTAATTATTATAACCAAAATCAAACCTATATTTGATCCCAAGTAGAAAAATCTTGGATCTTAATGGAAATGCGATCTGTCATAAAATATGAATTTTTAAATTAGATAGCCACCTGATAGTGCTGGAAGAAATCGTGCAAGAAGTATATTATCACTAACCTGCCATGTCACAATCAATTCACTTTCGCCACCTGTCTGCACCTGCACATTTGARGGTGCTTCGGTTGGAGCCTCTTCCTGCGTTTTCAGCACAATAGGATCGGTGAATGGACTCCGCTCGATTTCGTTGATTGCCTGCATACGAATGAGAAAAGTAGTTGCCGGAGTCAAGCCTGYCACAATGGCACTTTCCCGCAAATCGCTGTCATAGCTGTCAATACAAAGGAACAAAAATAACGATGAAACCCATATCTACCATCAAGAGTGTACTGTGATAAACAAATATAGCATGTAAAAGCGATTGAATGCATATATAGTAAGTGTGGTAAATGCTGCACACATTCATTGACTGAATATGAACGAACCTCCGGCTAATACTTGTCGACGGCAGAGTGACATTGATGATGTTTGGACCACTCCAATCTCCACCCGCCATCCCAAGCGCAGCATGTGATTGCAAATATTTCAACGGCTGATATTGTACGAGATAGCTGAGCACTGGCGAATTACCATCGAATGGGCGCCGCCACGACAGCTTTACGGTACGTGAGCCCACCTCAAAGACTTCCAGCACAGATGGAGTGTCAGGACGTTCTTGAACAGCCAAGAAGATGACGAGCTCAGTGCGTCCATACGGATTTTCGGCAACGCAACGATAAATGCCCGAATCGTGACGATCCGAACGGGCAATGGTCAGCTGTGAGTCGACGCCCTTGTCCGTTTTCATTTCCGCAATGCTAAAACGGAAATTGTTCAGATCAATGCGGCCGTTGTTGTGTGTCCACGAAATTGCGATGGGCTCGTCGCCTTTCGCCTGGCAGTCGAGACTAACGGGGTCATTGCGTCGTGATGATACATTTCGTGCTGCTTGTTCGAAGCGGGCGGGTTCTAAAACAAACACGACCAAAATAAGGCGAATGCTTGGAAAATAATTTGCTTTTAAATCCGCGTGAAAGTTCACTTACCATTCACATTGATGCGTATAATTTTTTTGAGACCGACGCCAATATCGTTTGTTGCGTGACACATGTAGTAGCCCTCATCAATGTCCGTGGCTAGATTAAGCACAAGCGAGTTGTTGCGCATGTTGAGCGGCTTAAAGTCTTGTGACAATTTGCCTGAAAAAAAATTAAATGGACTTTTACTGCCATACTCAATAAATTTGAATGTAACTTTGTAAATTATCTGGTGCTAAATCTTGCTGTCTTGCTCATTTTATGCATTCTAAATTTGAGCAAACAGCACCAGCTGTTCAGCGTATAGATGCCCATCAATGCTMAAATGGCTTAATTAATATTCCAACATTTCTGACATTAATTTATTTGCTTTTATTAACATTTTCTATCGCGAATAGTTTTGTATTTTTTCCTCTAATTTGCGTTGTACCTTTATCCTCTTATGTCCGTTGCGGAATCGGCAACCACGCAAAATTTAGCTCAACCCCAAATTCAGTTGCGAACCCAAAGTCGTCGTCTATAAAACTTTAATGAACTCGCATATCAGGATTAAGTTTACTGCCATCGCGTTCACCCTTTTCACTTGTGCTGAGCCGTTTCATTCGATTTTTTCACCGAACYTGGTAACCGATTTGCAACAGACAGCCATTAGAGACTTGCAACAGTGCGAGCTGTACCCGCATAACGATTGTTACATACAAATATTCTACTACCACTTTTGCAAAACTCTCATGCTGTAGCTTTTCCTCATCCCTTTAATAGAATATAGTATTTACTTCTGTGCACTACTCACCCTGCCCTTTGAACCAGGTAATAGTTGGTATCGGATATCCTTCCGCCTCGCAATTTATCGATATTGTATTGCCAAGCATAATGGCCGTATCCATTGGCTCCAGTGCCCAGCGTGGCGCAACTTAACAAACGCGTTCCCGGACRAACGGACACATTCACGTGTGCACAAGGAGCGGAAATCAGCGTGCGCGTCGGAAATGCGATAACGAACATGGCGAGTTATGTGTTGTTGGATGTGATGAGCAGCATCGTTATTATGAAAGCAGGAAAGTAGCAAATATCCCAAGTAGAAAAACAAATAACAAAATTAACAGCAACATCTATGTGGATAAAAGAGGCAAAAGGTTGCTTGCTCTATGTCGCTTAAGAGTTTTTCTATGGAAGATACGTGGACCAGAAAACTTTTACGACCGGATAGAAGAATTTAAAGTTAAATTAACGAAAAATCGAATGCGATTTATTTCAGTGAAATGGGGTTATGAGGACTTTTACTTACACATACATACATATATAAAYACATCAAAAAGTAAAAATATTCAAAGCCAAAAAAAGGAAACTAAATGGAGGTGTAATTGAAGTAGAGAAGGTAACAGGCTTGGGGAAAAACTTTAAAGAATGCCTTATACTAACAAGTTTTTTCAAAAACCGTATAATAAATTTTAATGTTCTTTGGGTTATAGTGTATACATGAACAAAAAAAAATATATAATGGTTATATATAATTAATTTATTCATTTTAACTTATTACTATATCCAATATTATAAATTTTTTGTAAGATACCTTACATATTGACCGATATATAGAACGTGTAACTTAATGTTTCTGACGTATTTATTTAGTGACCGTTAGGTGAGAAATGGGCGGGGTTATCATCGTATTTTGTCCATTTTYACTTGCTAACGGACTTGTCGTGAGCGAATTTATTTTATAAAGATTAACTTCCTTTTGAGATAAGTAAAACAAAAGCTTCAAATGAGTGGCATATCCAAGAGAAGACGCTCAATTACAGAAGATTTCCAACGCATATYCGGGGTATTGGAATAATTGAATTATAATCAAGATACGCCATCTCTTGGCCATCCGTAAAAATTTTGTCATAGATAAAATAGATAAATTATTTAAAAATCATTATCAGAAAAAGAGTATTTCTAAGTTCTTCATTGAAGAAGCCAAGCTAAAAGCTCTTGAGATGCATCAAGCTGCAGAATAAATCTATACTAGGTATAGATGACTGRCAGTAGAAAAGGAGGAGAAGCTCAATAAAGCGAGTAAGCTCATACAAGTGGTCATATGCGGGGAGTCGATATAGGCTCAAACGACGGCTGATAGTAAAATCAGCTTCGTTAACAGCAAGGCAAGGAAGATCAAGCAAAAGTAATATAAACTAAGGTCATTTATTATCATCRAAAAGTTATAATCGCATTTTATTGTCCTAACTATCAATCACAGCAGATAACATAGTGGTGAGAGTGGAACAGGAAGGAGGTAATTTCTTTCTGGTGTCAACGCACAAGGTTAAGACTGACAGAGAAAAGCAACAGATATCCAATATGGTGCGACGCCAACACGAGACCTACCATATGGCTACACACTTGTGTCTGTGTAGGGGTGATTCGCTATCGCAATATGTATGTACATCTGATATAGTTATCTAAGTATATGTAATGGGGGAAAAATTTTCAAGTGGGGAGGAAGTCTTGCATCCCACGCTATCAATAGAATCAGACGACCAGACTCGTCGATGATTAGAGGATGTCCGAGAAGCAATCTATGTCGCATCACATCTGGATACTTTTTAGAATTCGCGAGAAATTCAATACTCTCCTCCGATATCGAAACTTCATAAAAACAGGATGGGCTAAATTTTTTATGTCAGCAATAAAATGCTTAGAAGCAAGTTGGTTTAAAATAGAATCAGTAATTCTCAAAACCTTAACCAGATCCTAACCTACTTCTTCAATAAATCAAAACCGTTAACCGTGCRTAAAAAAAAGAAGTCCACTCCTTGGTGGAACAGTGACCTTAAAAGCCATTGTTCGCCAACTGAGTAAAGTCTTTGGTGACAGCTATACTATSTTGGAGCTACGAAGGAATTAGGTAATCAGTTGCAGACTCATGGCAGCTTTTCTGCAAATCGATAAAAAGATGCAAAGAATCAACTAGACAGATTCAGATACTAAGTATACGGAACACTTCAATACTTGTATATCTTGCCTAAAGACGATAGTGGCGCATGAACCTCCTCTGCTGGAGAATCTCTGGAGGAACTCCTGAAAACACACTTCTCTGGTAGTCAGCAAACCGCATTGCAAACAAAGAGAAAATTATAAACGCTATAAACAGATTCTTGCCATTTAAAGTAACGGGTTCAGATGGAATATTTCCCATAATGATGCAAAAGCTAAAATAACCAATGTTCTAAAGTTAGAAAATATATCCAAAGAAGATAGCTAGTCAAAGTGGTGTTCTTCCCTAATGCGAATGATTTTAATTTCTATCAGCCTTGCTATATAGGCATAGATGAAAAGGATGCTTACAGCATCAAATGGTTCAGCGGCATGAATAAGCTACGTAAGCAGAGGCACTTCTCAAAAAGATACCCTTTCACAGTTTTTATAGATGGTGGCGCTAAATGGAATACTACTTTAACTCAATAGCGAAGTGAAGTAGTAACATATGCAGATGACATGGTAGTGATGGTATCAGGAAATGTGTCCTTCCACAATCTGTCAGGTGAATAAAACCAAAATGCCTCAATTTAATCTGCCTTTACTCGGCGGTACAACAATTTTTCTGGCCCCAACAGCTAATATATATGGATTTGAATTTCGATACCAAATTGAATTGCAAAATAACACTTAGCATGTACTGGGGCCTTAAACCGAGTATAGGTATGTGAATGTATATGGCCGCCATCAGGTCAATTATAATTTAGTCATGCCCGACTGATGTTTTCAATATAATCCTGCTTCAGCTGCCTATAAACGCCTTCACACGGAAAGTAACAGCAAGCTCTGATATAAGAATGCAGGAATTATGGTGCGTAGTTAACAATTGCAGATAGGCTTTAACCCCACCAACAGGTCAACTCCACTTGCCCTTAATTTGGGTTCCCGGCCACAAGAACATTTTCGATAACAAAAAAGCAGACGAGTTGGCCAACTAGTAGCCACTTTAGATGAATTTGAAGCGGAGTTAATATCATGTCCATTGGAAATGATCAAAAGAGAGCTTTATATTCACTCTGAATAAATAGCTCTGAGCAGATGGAAATCAATGGCCAACTGCCAGATAGGGAAGCAGACATGAAAGGTATGAAAAGACTAGAACCAAGTCCAGGAATAGTATGTTCAGACTTACAGCTGCTATAACGGGAACAAGCGTATTGGAGATCAGGCCTATAACAATATTTCCACTTCCACTTTTCCACTTTCTATATGACTGCCCCGACTATGTGACAGAATACTTGGAACACATCAAGTAATTTAAATGGATGCCCAGAAAAAGCATTGCGGAGATAATAAAATCTTTATACGTAACATTTTTAAATAAATTTAATAACTTCAATTACATGTTATCTGAAAACTATTATAATTTTATTTTGGTTTGTTTTTTTTTTTGCTGTTCTAAATTGTTTTTAGGAAATGTTAAATATAAATTACAAATGTGGTGATATTCTTCAAAGTATGATAAATAAAATATAGTTTTGCTATTGTCGACGCGATTAAACTCGCTTAGGTAGCTATAGAGCCAATAAAGGGCAATTTGATTTCAAAGGTTAACTAACTTTTAATCGAAAGAGCGCTCAGTAAGGCGAGTGTTTGAACTATTAATCTTTTCCAAACTCAAGAAAGTGAACATTGGGGTATTCGGATCCTAAACCATTGGTAGTTCAGTTACTTACCTCGCACTTGTAATTCTGCAGTGTAGTTCACCTTTGCTGCCGCATTGCTCGCATAGCAGGTATATTTACCGCTATGCTTTGCGCTGATATCCTTGAACACCAAAAGCGAATAGAATTCCTCCTTTTTCTCGGTAATCTTGGAATTTGTAAAACAAAAATAACACACGAGAAATATAAAACGCAATTGAAACGTCTAGTGAATGCAGTCTTCTTCTTTTTTGTTAATTTAACGCTAAAAACAACTTAGACACTTTGCTTCAAAAGTGTTGTAGCACAGCAGCATACCAAAAGTAAGTGTATTTTTGCTTCTTTGCCATGTAGCAAATAAGTTTTAACTAACTCTTTTCAACTTACTGCAGTCACACTTAAACTTTTAATTTTATTTTTTCTCTTTGCTACTTGTGTGGTCGACCATATGTTTGAGTATGCATTTTCTTTCAGAATCCCATGGAGTTTTGGATTGATCAACTCACCTGCAAACTTGTTGGTATGGACATGTCATCCTTCTTCCAACTGAAATAGATTGGCATATCACCAGATGAAACGGCACAAGTTATCTGYGCGCGTCCTCCCTCTTGCAGATTCTTGGGAAACTTGAATGCTTCAATCACTGGTGGGCCTGTAGGGAAGAAGCACAGTAAAATGGGAACAAAAAAGTTATTTTGGCACACAATAATTGCGGACAAATTTATATAACCAAAATTCAATGTTATTTAAGATTGGTTTTGCAAGATTACCTTCAGGTTACATTTTGGGCGGAAAACAGACAGTTTCGAGACCGGAATAAAATTAATAAACTTTGAGTATAAAACCCAATTATGTCTCCTGACTGCCAATGATTTAAATAATTACATAAGCATTGACTTACTCAAAACATAATACGCAACATGATATTTATACTCTCGCAACAAAGTTGCTAAAGAGAGTATTATAGTTTTGTTCACATAACGGTTGTTTGTAAGTCCTAAAACTAAAAGAGTGAGATATAGGGTTATATATTTCCTGAGAATATACAGCGAAAATTTCAGACAGAAGTTCGAAATATTTCAGGAGTTATAACGAGTTTCCCAGAGCTCATCGGAGTCCTCTCGGAGTTGTTGAACTTTAATTTTTTTTTTTCTATTGAACCGATTGCTTTCAAATTTGAACAGGTTGTTTTACACGTTTACAGTTCTCGTCGGTACTAACAAGCATTYTGTCCCCTAACTTTTTATTTTACAACCCTTTCTTTACTCAAATAAAAGAACTTTTTTCCGCCATTTTGTTATTTACCCTTGAAAGTTCCGACCCGATGGAATAAAAGGACGATGTGACCAAAGATGCCTTTATGAGTGCTTGGAGCGCACTTATGAGAGCTGCCCCGCCACAATGTAAAAAACGTACTTGRCGACTTTAACGCCAGGGTGGGCAAAGAAGGTATCTTTGGCAATACGGTCGGTAAATTCAGCCTCCACGAGGAAACATCCCCAAATGGATTAAGGCTGATCGACTTCGCCGGRACTCGWAATATGGTTACCTTTAGTACTAGATTTCAGCTTAAGAAGATTCATCAAGCTACCTGGCTGTCTCCGGATCGAAAAACCACCAACCAGATTGATCATGTTGTGACAGACGGAAGACACGTCTCCAGTGTTTTAGATGTGCGTGTGCTCCGAGGTCCTAACATCGACTCGGACCACTATCTTGTTGTAGCCAAGATTCGCACTCGCCTCTGTGCAGCAAAAAACGCACGCCATCAAACAAAAGGAAGGTTCAACTTCGAGAAGCTGCAATCACAACAGATCGAAAGATTTTCTACTCGGCTTRCACTCCTGCTCTCTGAGAGCACTCGTCAACAACTCGGTATAATGGAATTGTGGGACGCCATTTCAAACTCCTTACGTACAGTTGCAACCGAAACCATTGGTTTTAGGAAAGTGCAAAAGAACAACTGGTGCGACGAGGAGTTTCGTTTCGCAGCGGAAAGAAAATAGTCTGCCTACCTCGCAACGTTACGATCGACCACAAGTCGTGCGGGATGGCATAGATACCGAGACTTGAAGAGGGRAACGASACGCATTTGCGGACAGAAAAAGAAAGAAGCCAAATGCGTGAGTACGRAGAGCTTGATAAACTGGCCGACAGGGGTAAAATGCGGCAGCTTTCAGTAGGTTTCAAGACTGGAGCATACTCTTGTAAAACYCCCAAARRAGATCTAGTCACCGATGYCCAGAGCATACTTAAATTATGGGGGAACACTTCTCCAGCMTGCTGAATGCCAGTGAGCGCACAACGCCARGAGAAGGCGAACCCGATTCCCCAATCGATGATGATGAAGCAGACGTTCCATTGCCCAACCATGAAGAAGTTCGAATAGCAATTACCCGCCTGAAGAATAASAAAGCGGCGGGGCCGATGGATTGCCGGCCGAGCTATTCAAACATGGCGGCGAAGAACTGATAAGGAGCATGCATCAGCTTCTTTGTAAAATATGGTCGAACGAAAGCATGCCTAACGATTGGAATTTAAGTGTGATGTGACCAAYCCATAAGAAAGGAGACCCCACAATCTGCGCCAACTACTKTGGGATAAGCCTCCTTAACATCGCGTATAAGGTTCTATCGAGCGTATTGTGTGAAAGATTAAAGCCCACCGTCAACAAACTGATTTGACYTTATCAGTGTGGCTTTAGACCTGCCAAATCAACAACCGACCAGATATTCACCATGCGCCAAATCTTGGAAAAGACCCGTGAAAGGAGAATCGACACAYACCACTTCTTCGTCGATTTCAAACCTGCTTTCGACAGCACGAAAAGGACYTGCCTTTATGCCGCGATGTCTGAATTTGGTATCCCTGCAAAACTTATACGGCTGTGTAAGCTGACGTCGACCAGCACCAAAAGCTCCGTCAGAATCGGGAAGAACTTCTCCGAGCCGTTCGATACCAAACGA
>NW_017536252.1:113834-152764 GCF_001853355.1 Bactrocera latifrons | reverse complement strand
AACCACCCTCCAAAGAAGTCATGAAAATATTCTTAAGTTACTAGACTACTACCTTAGTGAATATCAACTACAAGTATAACTATCACCATCTATACTCGGTGCGCAGGYTCAAAGATGAACGATTCGTAATTGATGTTGAAGCCGTAATAGCGTAGTTTGAGAGGTGTTTGTTGAAGATGTTTCAGATTAGTCTCCAGCGCACAAAAGCGATCTTGGCCAAGGAAAAACACGAAGCCGACGTTGGCCTAAAATCGTCACTACTGACAGAGACAGACAATTTTCGAATTACCTCCTACGAGCTCACCTCAGGTGTACCCCAACGTGAGATCCAAATGAACGGACAGATGCAGCTATAGTCTAGTCTACATCAGACGGTATAAATTCATAGAAGACCTTCTCCTATCATTGGGAAACTATCGCTTTCCATTTGCTGGTAGAATRAATTTATTCTGATAAAAAGGTTTCATGGATGCCCAACATTTAGGGTAGAAGGTGAGGGATGTGAGCAATTACTCTGAGAGCCGAACGGCTGTACCAGCATTGAGCTCACTATGTGTTCAAAGTTTAGAATTAAGCTACTTCAATATCCGAGTTAATTAGGGGCCTGGTCATAGCGAAATCMCTGAAAACCGCAGAGCCGACGAACTCAAATGTAAAAAGCTCCTTGTCTCAGTTGTATCTGATCTGTAACGAGAATTATTTTCGCACAACCTCTAGCTGTTTTACAGGCTGACATTACACGATATATGCATAGATGTATGTCAGTATTGGTCAGTGATGAAGAAAGGGTGTATATCAGAGAGGTATATGCATAGATGTCTGAGGGAAGATCGAGCGTTCTTAAAAAATTTCTGCAAACCTGTTTCTCCAACAATGCACTGGTTTAGTCCAAACTTAGCCCTTCTTTCCTGTTTATTGTAAAATTTTGATCAAAACCGGTTTGATTTCTCAAAAAATAGAGAAAGCTTCTACAAAGAAATTTATGTGTAGAGGATAAAAAAATCTCAGTACGAAAATTCTAAATTCATTACTTCAATAGTTTTCATTTTCAAAATTTCCACAAAATTATTTTTATTGAAATTGTTTGTCATACTTTTTTAAGATACGATATCTTTATCACGTAGGCGAGTTCTCTTTAAATTCTATTAACAACCAGGATCAGATAAATACTATTCACATAATTTACTTTAAGTTTTCATCATATCTATCCTTAGTCTTTCCTACTTACTGTTTACATTTAGTTGCATATCGCGGCGAGCCTCCTCTCCAGCCCGACTCCTTACAATGCACGTGTACATGCCCTGATCACGGGTCGGTTCGACATCCTTGATGACAAGATAGCCGCCCYGCTGCACCGGTGACAGCAAGTAGTGTGAGTCTGCAAATAGAAAATTCAGTACAATAAAATACCGGTAAAGCAAAAAGCATATGTGTGTGTGCACTTAAACGGTAAGTGCTAAGCTGGAGCTGCCAAACAATGTGGAGTGAAAAAATGAAAATATCTAAAGCGCTCGTAAAGTTATGGCAGCGAACGCTAAAACTATCACATTGGAAACTGCRTTTGATCACAAAATCCTGAACAAACAGACAGCAGTATTGAAAATAAAAGTCCGGAGGAACAATGTGCTGGACCAACAAAGGCAAAAATGAGATTGCGAAAGCGTTAATGCGTTATTGCACTGCTTTAACACTTCGCGCTGTCATCTCTGAGTGTTTACTCTTTGTCACTATACTTTGTTAGTTGCTCTGCTGCATGTAATGTAGCAACACTATAACTGTACAATGTGTATATATCTACTATATGGATGTTGAACATGAGAATGTGCACGTTCGACGACAATTTGTCTTACTTGATGTCAATTCCTGATGTCCTTTCTCCCATCTAATTTGCTCGATTGGATAACCGGAAAATGGACAATGAACAATTATATCTTCGCCGGAGACAGCTTTTATGGGACCAATGGCGCGTACATATGGCGGACCTGCAAGAAAATAAACGGGAAAGAACGATTTTAGTTAAGTATTTTGCAGAATATATTTAAACTATTAAAATATTATCAATTGAAAAATTCTGCCAATGATAAACAAATTATACGACTGAATAATAATCTACATATAAAAGAGTAAGGAAGGGCTATATCGGATGTAACCGAACATTTTATACTCTTGCAACTTTTAAATATCAAAGTCTACTAAATTCTAATACATAGTTTTTGGCAAAATTTTATATTATATTATAGTTTGAAAATCTTTATATTAGGTATATGGAAATTTTGTTCAATGTGAACAATTTTTGGTCATAAGACGACATACTTCAAAGGCCCTACTCGTACAAAGTTTTACCGGGAACTGCAMGAATCAAAGTAATTTAAAATTGTATTATAGGGGAAGAAGGTTTTGTCGTAGTCCGATTTCCTCTATACTCACACTGAGTCATAGCTTGAACGGTTTGAGAGATACATATATACATTAAACCTACACAATAGGATGCAAGTCACGCCTACTTTTTCAAAACTTTTAGCCCAAAAGTGYTCTTGCTACTCCGCTTTTCTGTACCAAATTGCAGTTTGAAAATTAATTTGGTTCCTTTAATGGCGTTTGTGGGCGTGGCACTAGTCCGATTACACCCAACTACTCGTCCTTCATTTTTGCCAAATAACATCTACACCAAATTACATTAGATACTCAAGACTTGCACGGGCGAATGGACAGACAGACACCACGCGGATTTGAACTCGTCTTGTCATCCTGATCATTTATATATATGTATACAGATAACTCTATATAACTATCTCGATTAGTGTTAAGTGATACATGCAACTGCTGGGTGAAAAAAACTGTTATACTCTATAGCAATATATATGTATATGTATATATAACAAAGCTGACCTTGAGCAGCACAAAAAGCTCCGTCAGAATCGGAAAGGACCTCTCCGAGCCGTTCGATATCAAACGAGATTTCAGACAAGGCGATTCCTTATCAACTTTTTCAACCTGCTTCTGGAGAAAATAGTTCGAGCTGCAGAACTAAATAGAGAAGGTACCATCATCTATAAGAGTGTACAGCTGCTGGCGCATGCCGATGATATTGATATCAGCGGCCTCAACACCCACTCTGTTAGTTCTGCTTTCCCCAGACTGGACAAGGAAGCAACACAAATGGGTCTGGCAGTGAACGAGGGCARGACGAAATATCTCCTGTCATCAAATAAACAGTCGTCGTACTCGCGACTTGGCACTCACGTCCCTGTTGACAGTCATAGCTAARAAGTTGTAGATAATTTCGTCTATCTTGGAACCAGCGTAAACACCACCAACAATGTCAGCCTAGAAATCCAACGCAGGATAACTCTTGCCAAAAGGTGCTACTTCGAACTGAGTAGGCAATTGAGAATCAAAGTCCTCTCTCGACAAACAAAAACCAAACTCTATAAGNTCTATAAGTCACTCATAATTCCCGTCCTGCTATATGGTGCAGAGGCTTGGACGATGACAACAACTGATGAGTCGACGTTGCGAGTTTTCGAGAGAAAAATTCTAGCGGCTACGCTGGCTAGGTCATGTTGTCCGGATGGACGAAAACACTTCAGCTCTGAAAGTATTCGACGCTGTACCCACCGGGGGAAGCAGAGGAAGAGGAAGACCTCCACTCCGTTGGAAGGTCCAAGTGGAGAAAGACCTGGCTTCACTTGGAATATCTAATTGGCGCCACGTAGCGAAAAGAAGAAACGACTGGCGCGCTGTTGTTAACTCGGCTATAATCKCGTAAGCGGTGACTACGCCAATCAAGAAGAAAAAGAAGATATGTAATAAATTGTTAAGTAATTTGTTAAAAAATTCCAAAAAGAAATATATCCAAACGGAAACTTTCTACTTTTTTCTAGTGACAAATATTTGTATCAATAACTTTCAAAATTGACCCTCACGCTCAAACTTTTGATACCGACAATAACGTTTTCTCCTTTATTCGTAAATAATTTAATTTTACTGGTTTAAATAATTTACTAAAATATTATTCAATGTATATCTTAGCCACAGCAACGCTTGCCCTGGTCAGGGTATATATGTATGGTTGTATTACAGATGAGCTTTCATAACTCGAACTCTTGAATTGGCAGTAAAAGTAAAATTTCATACAAATTTATAACTCGAAGCTTTTTGTGGATTATGGTCATTCGAGTTAGGAAGGACCGTCCATGCTCGTACGTTTCATTTTAATTTCTAGGTTCTCCAGAGAATAATAAAAATTCACCATCACTCTCAAGTGAGACTACTACACATAAATGATATTTAAGATGCATCTCTGCTTGTGTATGAGGCAAGACTTGGTTCACCACGGTTATATTTCAGACATTTTAAAGGTGCGATGCTAAAATGTGTACGCTATGCATGAAATATTGCATTAGATTTTAGCTTATAGGAATCCTTTCTCAAAGATATATTAAAGTTTTCTCTTAAAAACACTMAAAATGTTCTTTTTGAAATTTCTTAATATGAAACTTTGTACATGTGTTTTAATTACAAATCTTTTGCACCAAAAATATCGTACTAAATATATATTTCTTTCATAACACAGTAATAATTCCTTCAACCAACATTTTGTCTTCCAGGACATAAGCTTTGTAGAGATAACATTTTATTGCATTTCCAGCAACAAACAAAGCAAGCGCCGGCTAGAAACGACAAGTTGAGAAACAACCATCGGTTGTCGTCCCACTTTTGTTTAGTGGCATAAATTTAGGCGCAAGGCATTTCACTAATTTACATTCATTGCTAGAATGCGCATATCAATAATTTATGTATGACTCCATGTGTCCCCAGCAGATAAGCAAACACGCTAAACTAATACAAACACACATATGTAAGAGCAAATGCAATGCAAATAATGCGAAATTCGCAATTAGTTTACTTAAATGGTTACACAYATTCGCATAAGCCCACACCCACACTTTGACGCTCGGTTTGTTTGTTTGCTATTTAGCACATATGCATAACTACATACTTATGTATATGGCCATGTACTAACTCATGCACAATAAAGCTAAAACCATAATATCATTCAGTAGGAATAAATTATGAACGCCACCAATACACACACTCCCACACAATCACTTTTGTCATAAAATATGCATTTTCTCTTCTATGAATTTACTCACAGCCGCTGTTGCCAGGAGATGTGCATTATCTACTTAACCATACACCCACGCATTCTCACGCATGAGAAATAATGGCTTGTACATAAACAATTGTTTCCCGCTTGGTCCGACAAATAATGAGCTTTGCACTAATATATAGGTCTGCGTGAGTGTGCTATGTGCGTTTGGTGGTCGTTGTTGTTAGCGTCACAATGTTCACTTCACTTCATAGCGTCAGAGTGGTGAATTGGGCGAAGTTATTCATTATCTTATTAATGCATTGCCACGTTTTTAATTATCGCAAATTTGGGTTGTGATGAAAATTAGATTGACTGAAAGGATTTGATGTCCGATTATAAGGAAAATTAATTAATCATAGTGTAAAAAAAGTATAATTCCTCAAATTGGATTAATCAGTTGGCTGACGCCATTATTAAATTTCAAATGCGTTACTTCTAATTTAAATGATCTTATCTGTTTTGATTGGAGATTTGAGCGCTTTGTAAATATGTACAGTGCATTGAGAGTACAAAAGTATTTGAGAAATATATTCCTTAGAAAAATTAACCCAAAACAGAACAGTTTTTGGTTAGCACAATTTTATTGTGGAAACTTTATTCTTACTTTAAAAACAGTTGGAACTCTGACTTATAAAAAAAGCTCAAAACTTATTTTGAACAAAATTTTAATCATTTTATAATCTTGCAACTGCAAGACTCAAAGCTCGGGTAGTTCTTTCAGGTGGGGGCAAAACATTATACTAAAAATATTGGAAAGATTCAGACTTAGCTTTATTTATTTAGTTCGCATCAGCTAAAATCATATTGAAAACATCTTAAATGAGTGATATGTAGGTGCTATTAACTCGACTGAAGAGGCTAATTTTAATATATTAAGTTAATGTGGAAAAAGTCAATCAGAGGATCGAAATGCTTTATTAGCGATATCAACACCAATTTCACCAAAACTACGTACCACAGACTAGTAAAATACTCAAGGGGTTTCATCAAGTAACCTCACGTATAATAATTGATAATAGTTTTATGGGAGCTAGGTCAAGATTTCGCACAATTTTGCCTATTTTAGGCACAGAAATACACTGTGAAGAGTAAAACAAGCTCTCTCTATTTTATTAAGATAACTCTTATATTGGACGTTATATGCGATATAAAGTCTCTTACGTATGTAAATTTTTCTATTAGACATATAGAAGCTAAGGAAACCCATTTCAATCAATTTTTCACACGGATATACAGTTATCAGAAAGGATTATCTCCAAGTTTAGGTTATATATCTCACACATTGACCGATATTTTCGGTAAAATGAAATTTCCCTACGTTWATTTGGCTATTGTAGCTTAAGTGGTGTGCGGGAGATATGTACATTAAACCCTTTATATCGCGGGACCACATGTGTTCCAGTTTACCGCGAATCCCTCCGCCATACCCTAGTTCTATATCTTAAAYTGCTTAGTTAAGTGAGTTCCTTAGTACAAAACAAAATTCGAGATCGTTGATGGGCCCAAACCCACCAATCGCCATTAACCAAAAACCTGTAAAGTGCCATAACTAAGCACTAAATTAAATTATAAAAATGTAATATGGTAGAGATGATCGCAGTAGCAAGGAACACCAGTGAGCAAGAAGAAAAGGTGGGAGTGACACCGCCCTCTAAGAAGTTTAATTTACATATCTCCTAAACTATTTAAGCTACAAGAATTAAATTTGCTGAATACAAATTCTATAAAAATTTATAATGATAGAGTAAAAACGGATGACATCGAATATTAATTCCGCTTACTTGTCATTTAACGGTAATGTTACACACTACTAAAAGCACGATAAATCAGTAACTAAATACGTCATTAAATTTTACCACTGAGATGGTATTGAGAGCTCTATGAAAGCCAGTGGGAAAGTTGGACGATGGGCGTGGCATCGCCCATTCTTTGGTGACGCGACCTCACCGATTTCGACAAAATTTAAAACGTGTCAYTCTTTTCATATTCCTATATCACGTTGTAAAAATGGATGAAATCGGACAAATACTACTTCCTATATAGCACTATTTTTAATTCCACTTGCTTCGTTCAGTTTCTTGTTCTCGATTGACGTAGTCACCGCTTACGCGATTATAGCCGAGTTAACAACCGCGCGCCAGTCGTTTTTYCTTTTCGCTACGTGGCGCCAATTAGATATTCCAAGTGAAGCCAGGTCCTTCCCCACTTGGTCCTTCCAACGGAGTGGACGTCTTTGTCTTCCTCTGCTTCCCCCGGCGGGTACTGCGTCGAATTCTTTCAGAGCTGGAGTGTTTTCGTCCATCCGGACAACATGACCTAGCCAGCGTCGTCATATATCTCATACAGCTCATCGTTCCATCGAAAACGATATTTGCCGTAGCCAACGCGCAAAAGACCATAAATCTTTCGCAGAACTTTTCTGTCGGAAACTCGCAACGTCGACTCATCCAAGCCTCTGCACCACATAGCAGGACGGGAATTATGAGTGCCTTATAGAGTTGTGTTTTTGTTTGTCGAGAAAGGACTTTGCTTCTCAATTGCCTACTCAGTCCGAAGTAGCACCTGTTGGCAAGAGTTATCCTGCGTTGAATTTCTAGGCAGACATTGTTGGTGGTGTTTACGCTGGTTCCAAGATAGATGAAATTATCTACAACTTCTAAGCTATGACTGTCAACAATGACGTGAGAGCCACACGCACATCTAAAACACTGGAGACGTGTCTTCCGTCCATCACAACATGATCAATCTGGTTGGTGGTTTTTCGATGCGGAGACAGCCAGGTAGCTTAATATATTTTCTTATGCTGGAATCTAGTACTACAGATAACCATATTTCGGGCCCCGGCGAAGCCGATCAGCCTCAACCCATTTGGGGATGTTTTCTGGGGAGGAGGAGATACCTTCTTGCTTCATGCATGACATGCATGGCGGGAGCAGCTCTCATAAGTGCCTTCCAAGCACTCATAAAAGGCATCCTTGGTCATATCGTCTTCCTCTTCCGTTGGGGCGTGGGCGCAAATCAGCGATATGTTGAAGAACCTCGCTTTGATGAGGATTGGGGCRCGAATCCCACACCAAACTTGCGCTCCTTTATATGGCCACTGTAGGAAATGCCACAAGGACCTACTCGTCTCTGTCCTTGTCCCGTCCATCGCGTTTCTTGGACGGCGGTGATGTCAGCCTTTATTTTTACGAGGACATCAACCAGCTGGGCAGCGGCATCTGACCAATTAAGGGACCGGACATTCCAGGTGCATGCCCTCAATTCATAGTCCTTATTTCGTTTGCCATGGTCGGCATCATTGGGGTTGGTTTTCATTGGGGTGGTTTTTTTTACTTGGCGGGTCCCAAACCCAGCTCACAACCCTATATGTTTCGCCTTCTCAATTTAGCTCGCCTTCAAACGGATGTTCTTAGGCTACCCAGAGGATACTTGGTCAAGRACCGGAAGTCGTGAGCTGCTTGAGTCATATGTAAAAGAATCGTTTCTGGCCACTCCCAAGTGAATGGCGATCAGAGAACTTTCCTCACTTGTGTGAACTTCTACAGATGGCTTCATTATCCTTCGTTCAGTTTTCTTGATTTGTGTACTTCGTTCAGTTACAGTACACAAATCAMGAAGCAATTAATATAAGGGGATAGAACTTTGAACGGATAACGTCTTTGTGTCTGCCACCTTATGACCAATATTGTTTAAGCCCAATAAAAACTGTTCTTTGACTTTTGATTG
This sequence comes from Bactrocera latifrons, assembly GCF_001853355.1. Classification (NCBI taxonomy): domain Eukaryota; kingdom Metazoa; phylum Arthropoda; class Insecta; order Diptera; family Tephritidae; genus Bactrocera; species Bactrocera latifrons. Next base: position 143,880 of record NW_017536252.1, on the reverse strand, counting down.
AAAATGTCGCTCATTGTGTGATACATATTACTTAAATTAAGGGATATACTTAATTTAATGATTTTCTAACCATCGGGTGACTTTGTACCGCATTTATCGGCCAATAAGTGAATTATCTAAATGAAAATAAGAGAGTGTGTTTTACTCATAACAATGCATCTTTGTGCCTAAGATAGATACATTGGAGYGAAGACTTGGTTTAGCCCCTGTATAACCATTATAAGGATTTTGGAACATCCGGCTGGCTTTCTTGTGTATATGATTAGTGTTACACCTTAAAGTATTTCGTTAACGTTAAACGTTCCGTTCTATCCGAACTTAGTTCTTCCTTACCTGTTTCACCAAAGTGCACCCAGTTTCATCAAGATATCTCAGTTTCACTGAAGCTGCAGCTCGCACTGACGGACGGGTAGAAAAACGGTTCGTCCCTCTTACTAAAATTTCAGTTACATTTAACCACTGGTTTAAGACTTTTTCCTTCCCTAATGAAATTAGGGAAGTTAATTAAGTAGATCGTCGCAAAAAGYATCTGTTTTTGATTTCTCTGAGAATTCTTCACGTATTTTGAAGTTTAAAAGAAATTAAATCGTTAACAACCATCTCAAATAGTACACAGGCAAAGTCAACCTACAGTCAACAAAAAAAGTCTACACACACTCTTGGATTCTGCGATATTGACAAATCTGTTCCGAAAATCTACAAAGTCTTTATGCCAAAACTTACGACATTTGTGAAGAAGTTTATTTGYGAAAAAAAGTAATAAATTCGAATAACAAAATCAAAGTTACCAAATAATGAAAACTCGCCAAAAAAATATTCATACAGAATTTAAAATTTTCTTCGCGACCAGTTTTATATTTTTAAATCTTGGTATTTGGTTGTTCTACCTAACATTTAAGTGACTTAGCTCAAGTTCAGAAAGACAAGCGTATACTGGCATTTTGGCACAATTGACACTGAAAAATATATTTCAATGAATAGGTTTTCAAGCGAAATTTTATTAAAAAGTCTTATTTTTTTAAGATGCCAGTCTCGAAAAACTGGGGAAAATCCAATGTATACATGTATTAGATGAAACCGTGGGACCTCAAATAACATAACACAACGACATCAACACGCAGCTTTTTGTAGCATAATGAGTGTTTCAGGGTATTTCAGCTGAACATTCCAAAAAACAGAAATCATGAAAATTGAGTCGCAAGTAATTCAACTAGACACAGCGCACACGATACTCCCATATTTCTCTACAAAGATATTCCTCCGCATCACACTCCAAAGTCCCTATTTCCTTATGAAAGGAACAAAACTCACATGAACACATAAGGCACTGTGCACTGGCATATTAGTGAATAAAATCGATTTCGTCGTCACAACTCGGCAATGCTTCGCTTATTTTACCTCATTTGCCGCATGAATGCAAACTCTAAATGTGTTCAGATCTGAGATTCTACTTTTTACAAGCGACCGTCTGCGGTGACTGTGTARCTACAATGTATTGGTATGGAGTATCAAAATCAGATGGTTATGAACAGAATCGAACAGTCAGTCAGGTATCTCTTCGCACTGCTGCGCATGTATAAGTTTGCACTTGATTGGCACAAGCAGTAGTTGGTTGATATACTCACTCGTTGGACAACTATGTATATTTTATCATCTATCTATCTGGATATAATTGTGGGTATGAGTGTATCAGTGGAAATACCCAAATTAGCCCAGCAACAACCGACTCACGAACTATAAATATTAACACATAAATGTGATTGTATTGGTTGAAAAATCTTTCTAATGCTTGTCAAGCCGAATATGTACGTGTGTGTATACGCTGAAAGTAAGTACTGCCTCTGTATAAGAGGTGTCGCCAATCAAATAAATTACAGAATTTTTCTGTTCAAAGGAATGGCAAAWTGCCAAACCGAAATATATTTTAACGATCGTCAATATCATCASAAAACTAAAAAGAAACAATGTCGATAAGATCAAAAACAACATACTTTAACCTATAACAAATTTAATCAATTTCGAGCTTTACTTTTTATCCTCCTTTACTTGGTGTTAGTATTTAGCTGCGCAGCTYTTTCTATTCAAAATTGTATATTTATATTTAGGAAATTTCTGATACTGACGGTTCTTTCAACGTCACTCCAGAGATGTTCTATTGGGTCAAGTCTTGACTGGATGATATGGAAACATTGATACAATGCTTTGGGTCTTTATCTTCATTTGGTACATGAAAAGGCTTCTCAAATTTAATACCCTTGCAAAATTTTCCATTAAATTGTTGTTGTTTATTTCGGAATTTCGCTAACTCAACAATTTTTTGCCCAATATCTATCTCTATGAATAGAACATATCTGCACGAAATCTTCCAACAACAAACGATAGAGATTTCCATGCCAGTGTCGTCTTGGTACAAGTGCACATATTCATACTATTCATACACATACATCAGTACATACGAGTATGTGTGTTTCGATCCGTGAGTGTATTAATGAAGTGGAGTGTGTGTTGAAAACTCGCCGCTTGTCGAATATTGTTGCTCTCCGGCATTTTTATGACATTCTATTTCCACTTCGGGTAGACTTGGGCCGTACAATATTTCCAATCAATGTTCGCTGGTATTCTGGCAAAAAACACAAAAGCAATATMAACGACAGCAGCAATAATCTGGGGCTGTAAAACCAAAGCAGCAAAAGTTGATAAAAAAAAAGGCCAGTCCACAACCGAGCGCCAAATAAATGTGCATGTGTTATGCCATAAGTATAATGGGATGTGGGGAGGATAAACGGAGTTTAGCGCTAGAGAAAGGGCAAGGTTGAGGAGGAAGTTACGTGAACACATATAAATATGTAAGTGGCAACGGCAAAGTAGTGCCCTCATTAGAGATCTGAAAGTGTCTGCAATAAGCAGAACTACTGATGCAAGGACATAGTGATGCATACGAACATATATACAAAAGTGAAAAATATACTCAGCAACTGGGTTGACTACAGCGCACTCTCTCCCCAAGCTGATGTCTGGAAAAGCAGGATATAAAAGAGATATGGCGGTAGCATTGCAGCTACTGAGTTATCATTACTGCCGTTATCGTCATGCCCTTTCGCTCTCCTATCAAAGCTCCGGTTTTGTTCAGTGTCACTTTGTTGTTGCCGTTGTCGCCGATGCTCCCTGGCCCTATATCATCATTAGCAGTTTTTCAGCTGATAACAATGACAGCATCACAATGCGGCAGCCGCAGCCACGCTTGACACAGTACAATCGACGGAGACGGGACTGGAAAAAATCTTCAAATTCTGCACGTGCATGTGATGTGTATGTTCAGAAACTGTAGCAATAAAGTTTGAATGGGTGTGGCTCGAGGGCAGAGATTGGTAATATGGAGCAAATAGCTTAGTATTTCCCCTTTTTTTTTTTTGAGCTTGCCGGCACAATTGATAATGAGGAAGCGGAGGAAATTGATTTTCTGCTGCACTTGAAATTGTTTTCTTACAGTGGAGTTCCTTTATTCAATTTTTATTTCATTTCACAAAGGCAATAGGAGCAAGCTAACCACAGAATGTTAACTTTGTAATTACATACACACATGGATGAGCCGTCTATATATGTACTTAAGTGTAGGTAAACGGTACTATTTTAATGATTTCACTTTAAATGAATTAACAACTTAAACTTCGGTATTTTATAAAGCAAATTGTAGTGAAGCTTAGACAAAAACATAACAGAGAAGAGAGAGTTTCGTTGTTCGGAAATTTATGGAAATATTTTAGTAATTTTTAACTCTGCAACATGTCTCTGCAGAGTATTAGTTTCTTCATCTAACTGTTGTTTTCATCATCTGAAACTAAATGAAATGAGTTGAAATCCGAGAGACTATCTGCCAACAACAACAATAATGTTAGCCCCGAAACCCAACGCAGGATAACTTTTGCCAACAGGTGTACTTTAGACTGATTAAGCAATTGAAAAGTAAAGTCCTCTCTCGACGAAAAAAAAAACCAAACTGTACGAGTTACTCCTAATTCCCGTCCTGCTATATGGTGCAGAGGCTTCGACGTTGACAACATCTGATGAATCGACCTTAAAATTTTCGAAGAAAAAGGTTTTGCGAAATATTTATGGTCCTTTGCGTGTCGGCCACGGTGAATATCGCATTCGATGGAACGATGAGCTGTATGAGAAACACGACGACATCGACATAKTTCACTGAATTAAAAGACAGCGGCTGTACTGGCGTATAGAGAAAAACACTCCAGCTCTGAACACTCCAGTATCAGCCGGGTGAAACAGAGGAAGCCCTTCACTCCGTTGAAAAGATCAGGTGGGGAGGGACCTGGCTTCGCTTGGAATCTCCAATTGGCGCCACGTTACGAAAAGAACGACTGACGCGCGGTAGTCAACTTGGCTATAATCGGAGCATTTGGTCTCAAAAACCGGACAAAATTATTTAAAGTGATTTTATGAATGAAAATTAATAAAAATGCATGATTGAATATAATAATGGAATATAATAAAATAAAACAAGTAAGGAATTGCTAATTTTGGGTGCAGCCGAACATTTTATTTTGAATATATGTATATGAATAAAATGTAGTGCCGATAGTGTAGTGCATACTCCAAAAATTTTAACTCGGTTTCATTTAGGTACCTTACATACAATCACCAATCATATGGAGCAAGGTCAAGCGGATGTCCGAAAATCTTGGTAATAGTTATATGGGGGTTTCAAGTTTTCGTGCAATTGTATCTATTTTATATTCAAAGAACACTGTTATGAATAAAACATGTTCTGCAATTTTCATTGAGTTGGCCCAAATATTGGCGGATATATCCAGCATAAAGTCACCTAAAAGTTCTAAAATGTTTATAACCCATTTTTGACAGAATGAAATACTATTGCCAGATTCTGTACGAATTTCAATATCATATCGATATTTTCGGTCAAAAGTCAACTATTGGTATAGGGTCCACATGTTCGGTACCTAGGGGCTTGAACAGTTTTGGTTGGATTTGAACAATTATTGGTCAAAGGTGCCTTACTTTAAGGGAATTTTCACAGAGTAGCATATGAATATGAAAGGAATCTTACGTTCTAAATTTTGTCGAAATCGGTCAATCCGGTCTCGAGATATGGCATTTCACCAGAAAGTAGGCGGTGCCACGCCCATTGTCCAATTTTCACACCGGCTTCAATAGAGCTCCTGTATACCATCTATATACAACCCGTATACAATAATTTAGCAAGATTTCAGTATTTAATTAAAAAAAAAAATACATAAGACAATACTCATTTTATGCAAGTGACCAACCTAATTCAACGCGCTTTTCTTAAAGGGGGGAAAAGACGGGGAAAATGTTTAAGCACATATGTTAAGTAGAAACCCTGTAGTTTACTAAGAAATATAATTCAAAGCTCGACCTCACCCGACACTATAAGAAAAACACTAATTTCTACAAAATTAAAAAAAAAATTTTGGTTTTTTAATGATTTATTGTTTTCCCGAAAAAAAGGAGAGTTTCGCGAATAAGTACGTGCATTCTGAACGAAATCGAGGTTCCGATTATTTGTGTGGCAATATAGCGGGCTGAAGGTCATTCATTTAATCGGTTCATTATAGAACGGTTACTTAGGTACTAAAAAAATCAATCGCCAACATCAAGCATCGCTGAAGTTTGTAATTTTCATTTTCGTCCGGGTTTTAAAGGAAAARGCTCCTATGTACGTCGATGCGTCTACCTCTGCTACCTTGATATACATATTCACATATCTTTTACAGACCAAGTTCCTTGATGAAATCGGGAACACAGTTTTGTAAATGGGGTATTGCCACACCAAAAAACGGTGAACGAGAACGTATAAGCTAACTAACTAAGCGCCAAATTAAGATATAAAGCTATTAAGAAAGTTGGCATCTCACCTTTAACAAGTAATGTATATATATCTCACAAAGTTCTAAAGCTTTGAATATCGACCACTCCCCATGTAATGGTTATTTTTAAAACTAAACAGGATCCCGTGACAAAATTGGACAATGGGCGCAGAAAGGAAACTWGTATGCTCTCTCGCAACAAGTTATGGTCATACAATGGTAATGAGGTGTCAGAATATCTTATATCAACTCACTCTGATGACTTTCTTGTTGCTTTTACATGTAAGTATTTTAACAGGAGAGCAGCGCGTTTTCGATAGGAAGGAGGAAATCGTCTAAAATATTTGATGCTACAAAGTAAAAATCCAATATTGGAAATATAATTTAAAAAAACTAAAATACATGCTTTTAAAGCACTTCAAACTAAAAATGAAAAAAAAAAAAATTATTAATAAACATTCAGTAATATTGACCGAAGAATGTTTGCTTTATTGTGAGCAAAGTTTGATCTACTCGACATACGAAAAATATGATGCAAAGCATGGAAAGTTGAAGATTGGTCCTTGTTCCGCGTTTTGTGGACGTAGCAGTAAACCGATTACGGYCATCTGCAATACCGACCTCTTGGATTTTTTTTGTGTCGGAGGGGGAATCTTCCAAAAGATACTGCCTTAGCCAGGCAGCTTGCACGATTCATATTGCCCGCTAAAGATACACCTCTTTCGAGATCACGCCCAATTAGTCTTATCTAACTTTACTGTACGCCTGCGTACGTCACTTCATGTGAGACCTGAATGCACAGGCCACTCTGATGGCGCATAGGTTGTCATTGCCTTTGTCTTATTGGCATTTGTGTTTTGGCGTAGTGCTTTTCTCCATATAGGGACCGCATAGATCAGTGTTGACTGACTTCCTTTAGCTAGTAGGGCTCTCCTACTTTGACTAGGGCCACCAGTGTTAGCCATATTCTTGACAGGGCCGCTGTAGCAGTAGCTGCCTTGCTACTGGCTTTTTCAACATGCGCTTTGAAATTCAATATCATATCAATCATAACGCCAAGGGAGTTTTGCGTTGTAATGTTGTATCCATCGATATTTATCCGGCCAGCAGCAGCATAGTTTCCGTGAGTCAGTCCTTAATTGTTGCTGTGGTCGCATGGCAGAAGTTTTGAATTTGGGAGAGMTCTTTCGCAACTATCGTCACAGCACACACAACCACGTAGCTTTTTGAGCCGGCATTGGTGTCGTACAATCTATCAGACTGATAGCTACTGATTATCCTTAGTAGATATCACGGAGTGTTTCTTGCCTCTAAACATGGCGAACKTAATATCTATAATCGATCCGCGGCCATTCTTCTCGAGGGTATTTCCTCCTCCCGTATTAAACATCACAGCATCTAGTAAGGCGAACGTTTTGAGCAGAGCATTACCCCTTTTTCATCCCTTTTCCTTCCCGTCGCCTTCATTCATTTTGCTAGCAGTGGGCTTTTTTTGCATTTGTTCTTGAATTGCTTATTTCTTTGGTGGAGTCTTGCGCGCTAGTTGCTCATCCTCGCGTCGCCTATTTGGTGCTGCACCTACTCCTGCGTGTTTTAAAAGCACATTTCGTTTGTTTGCTTTGATATTGTGGTCGTACTCTATCTGATGGTTGATCGAGCGTTGAAGCATTTTCATTGCTTCAGATAGCCTCTTGAAGTTATCTCCCAGCTGAGACATAATGTCCCCTTTTGGTTGGGTAAGTGATTCTCGAGGCGTGCTCTCTTGCAGCGCTGGTGGTGCCGATCTCGCTTCCAGGCCTTTCCACGGTGAGATACTGTTCCGGTGATCGCACTAACCTCGTTGCGCGTCTAAAGGGATCAGCTTCGACGCAAGGACCACTAAAGATCGGCGTTCTCCTGGACGGTTCCTATTCTGCGATCCTACTGCTAGAGCTTTGAGTTCCATTGCTCGACAAGCAGTCATGTACACTGCTACTATTGCTTTTGGTATMTTTTCTTAAATAATTCTCCATTTCTTCTAGGGCATCGTGTGTAGAGGGGCGGGCCGAAATAGACAGGAAGAGGTGTACCCCCGGAGACAATACTTATATCCCAGTTTCCTGAGGCCTTTCCTTCGCTTTACCAGTCCCGGAAAGCAAGGACGGTACGGCGCTCACCCGGGGCAACGCAGGCTACTACTCCTGCTCCCAATGCACACTCCCTGACCAGAGACCGAAGTGGCTGTTTACTGATACATCACGCTGCTAACACCCCGACAGAGCAAGCTCAYATCACCCTTTACATCCCACCAGCGCAGACATGGCTGTCAAGATATTCAGGGACTCCCAGTGCGCCGCGCTGTGTACCGGTCAAGTTGTAATATCAGCCGCTGACCAAGAAGCCGCCCATTATGGGTCCGCCGCTCCTGGATTTTGTTTTTGTTTCCATTCATCATATCCAAACATGATGAGGGGACACATATTTTTATGTGACGGTGCCGATTCGCCACAGTCACAGGAGCTTCATCGAATGTGCTAGCTTTTGTGTCGCACTCCTACCGCTCCTTGTCGGGGATTTCTTAATGATTTTAACTTATTTCGCAACTAACCTGCCACTACAGGGCGTTCGGCTATTCGCGACCTGTCGACCCCCGGTAGCTTAGAGCCTAGATAGAGCCCCCCAAGTTTAGGTGCATGCACTGTACGCACTGGAGGATGCGTCTAGAGTGTCAACCGGATGAATAGTACAGACCAACCAAGCGGTCGATTAAAGCCATATCGCGGTGGTACAGCTTACACCTCCAGCCAAGTAATTGGAACAGATTACTCTATTGGCCGCCGGACGGAGCAGTATTCATCACAATTTTGCACACTCCCGGTCGGGAAACCGGAGTGGAGACACTGACCTCTTGGGTGTCAAGGAATAAATGTAACAATATGTCTCAATTTTTGCTCAAGTTATTATGAGTGTTGCAATCTGGAAACTCACAATTGTATCGAAMATTTTGACATTTTTGAAACTTGAAATGTTTTGACTAAGAAACGGTATTGTTATTGTTTAAAGTAACTTAAAATATTCTTCTCCGCCAAAAAAAAAAAGTGCCAAAATTTTTTTCCGATYACATTTTACAATTTTCGACGTGGATTAACTCATAAAGAGTGCATAGATGAAACTAATTCAATTTTTGGCGAAGAAGCTCCACCAGTGTTTATCGATGGTATAGTGAATTCAATCAATCGAAGGTCGACCAAAATCAGTTTTTATTGTGGAACATGCATCATGCCTATTGTGAGATTAAGACTACTATCAATCGAAAAAGAAAATTTTTAATTTAAATTTTGGATGGAATGATCCACACACATACATACTATATAGTATTTTAAAAATCTGTACCAATGTGCACCGGGACAATTGAAAGTTTGAAACATTATGTGGGCACCATTCAAACTATTAGCAAGTTCGCTATTTTAAATCTCTTTAATTTAATTACCCGACTTTATTTTCTTAAATCTCTATAGCTCTATATCAAGTTTGTATTATTCTGAATCTTCGCAGTTTTCACTCATAACCTTGAATACAAAGAGCGATTAGTATTGAGAATAGTATATCCTGATCTCTTGTTAATCGTAATTGAAATGTTTTCAGGTGGCAAAAGTGTGTAAACTCTATAATCCATGGTAAAATATATAATTATACTAACGAAAATCAACTTGCCTCATTTTCCTGGTCATTTTGATATACCTTACACACGTATCTAATAGTTTCAGGTGTAATAAACAACCGTGGAAAAAAACAAAGGTCAGACTTTTGCTGTTAAAGAAATGGCAATGTTTCAAATAGTTTTCGTTCAACTGCTTACAAAATGCATTTATTTCAACTCTTAAATTCATTGCTTTTACTATAAATATGCATGTGTGTATGTATATATATTTAGGATGTATAGTATACCTTCCTATTTTAAAATAATAAACAATTCTTATGGGTAAAATTCACACATTAACCTATGGGTAAAAGAAAGGAATGACGGTATGTATCAACAGTAATGTATCGCACTCACCATAAACATTCAATCTCGCCGAGTGCTCCACACTTCCCATCGAATTGGTGGCGATGCACTTATAAAGTCCGCCATCGTCTGGACGCACATGCGAAATATTCAAGTGACTGATCACATCGCCAGACATATCGACGAACTGACCGATGGCGAAGCGATGATGCAGCGAAACATCCATTATCGGCTGGGAGTCCAACAGCCAGGCAAACTGCAGAACAATAACAAAAACGACTATAAAAATCACTTAGCCAAACAACTACATAAGATTTTGCACCGTAGTCTACATACAGGGTTTGTCCAAAAAGTAATAGGCCTGATTTTTTTCCGGCACGACTGTACTTCGTAGCGTGCGCGCATCGACTGGATTCGGTAAAGGGCGTTCTTAGCTAACGAAAGAGTGGCTGGTCAAACATTTCGGGCGACGTGTTTCTGTGAGGTGCGCGGTTAACTTCTGTGTTAAACTCGGTAAATCTGTGACAGAGACATTTGATATGAAYAAGCAGGCTTAACCAAGTGTTGCTTTACAAAAAGTAGTATGTTTCGGGGGCACCAGACCTTTTTGGATGGCCGGGAAGAGGTCGCTAATGAATGAGCAAATCTAAAGTAAAAACGATGCTAATTGTCTTCTTTGACAACAAATACATCGTCCACCATGAATGTGTTCCTCCTGGACAAACCGTTAACACCAACTTTTACGTGTAAGTCCTCAAGAGACTGAAACGAAGGGTCAATCGGGTCCGACAAGACATCGCAGACGGTTGGAAGCTGCTACAGCTACCTAACCAAGGCCGGCATCCCGCTTCCTCAACCACTCCACAGCCCAGATGTGGTCTCCCAAGACTTTCTTGTTTCCTTGCCTGAAAAGGCTGATGAAAGGCAAGTATTCTAAGGTGACAGAGGKGATCCAAGCAGCATGCACTTCGGCTATCAAGGCTATTCCGGAGAATGCTTGAAAATCGCGCTGGATCGTCGCAGAAGGAGTCTATTTTTAAAGTTTTTAAGGAATTGTAACGATTGGTTATTTTTTAAATTGTCTCAGTCCTATTACTTTCCGGACAAACCCTGTAGRTAGATAGGTACATATATGTATGTACTATTTCTGTGGGCCTGACTACGTGTTATCGCATTTAAATTGCATCAGCAACATGCCGCTCAAACTTGCAACATTTATAGGAGAAATATGAAGCTTGAGCGTAGTGAACGATATACTTACTTGTGGTGGCGGCGAACCGCTAGCCGAGCACTTAAGCGATATTAATGGCCCCGGCTGCACATTTTGCTCAATAAAGGTGTAAATCAGTTCAGGCACGGTATCTACAAAAAAAAAAAACAAAAAGCCAAAAAATAAAAGGGAAATTTCACTTTAAATATTTGGACCTTATGAATTATTAATTTGYTAAGCGAGATGTTATCACACATTTGTACTTACCACCCAACTTCAATTCGGCCATAGCCTGGGCGCTGGCTCTGCTATTCTCCACCAAGCACTGATAGACACCTCGATCTCTACGACCCACGTTATGTACCATTAGCGAGGTCTTCGTAAGAAACCGTATGCTGTAGATGACAAACAAAAATGTGGATATTAGCCGAAGTATTCATACACAAAATTATAACTGTACATAAGTATTTACATACTAGATTTGCACAATATATGACACACCCCTAATTACGAAACCCTAAACTCGTGAGTATACTTACATAAGTATATWCATACATATAATATGTGGCAAATAGAAAATGGCATAGAAAATGATGTTAACTGCATATGTATGAGTGAGGGATAATGGAAGCGTTGCATGTGCTTGGATTTACATAACTGCACATAAATTGGTTCACACGTTTACACATACATACATATGTATACCCGTTCGTTCAGTTTGTATGGAAGCTATATATAATAGTCTATACCAAATTTCGTGAATATATCTTGCCAAATGCAAAAGTTTTCCATACCATACATATTAGATCGTTCAGATTGTATAGCAGCTATATGCTATAGTAAGCCGATGTGAACAATTTCGTTTTTATATTACATTRTTATCTTGGAAAATAAMCTGTGCCATCTCCTCTGAAGATACACTGTCAAATGTGAAAGTTTTCCGTACAAGAATTTGATTCCGATCGTTCAGTTTGTATGGCAGCTATATGTTATAGTGGTTCGATATCGGCAGTTCCGACAAATGGAGAGTAAATGACATTTGCAAAATTTAAAAACGATATCTTAAAAACTGAGGCACTAATTCGTATATATACAGACGGGCAAATGGAGAGACAGACCGACAGACAGATGGACATGACTAAATCGACTCAGCTCAACATACTGATCATTTAAATATATACTTTATATGTCTCCGATGCTTCCTCCTGGGTGTTACAAACTTCATGGCAAACTTAAAATACCCTGCTCATTTATTTGTTTTTCGCGRAAGTTAGTATAGATAGATTAGTAAGATATGGAATGTGTAAGTATCTTGTTGAGCGAGCAATCGAATCATCAGGGCATGGACTTGGCATTTTCGATTAGATTAAAGTCCGGACCTATTGGTGGTCCATTCAATAAGGGAAGATTTTTCGACGCCAGATATGACATTGTTTATCTTAAAACATTTATTAGAGCATTCTGCTGAAGTARTTAAGGACATAAACCAATAAAAGTTAGCTGACTGCTGAATGCTGAATGATCGGCATAATTGTGTCCTCCTTTTACACTTGTACATGTAGACTAGTATTTTCACTCTAACATAGTCAACATAAATGTAAATTTATGATATGTTACGTCCCGGTATACCTGAAAAATATTTTCCGATATTGTAATGCCAAAACGTATATTTCTCATAAAGGGGAAATTAGAAAAATTATGCTTAAACGTTTTGGTATACATATTTAAATTGCAGCTTCTTCCTGCAAATCTGTTGAACCGATTTGGCCCCATCTCATTGGTTTTGACGTCAGCAATGCCCGAATATGCCCCTTAGTGTTCGCATTCACTTTTGGAACTGCCCCTTTGCGGTAATTAATGTGTATTTTTCGGCTTTTCAATTAAGGCTGCATGGAATTTTCATAGCTCCTTTCTTACATAACATCTATTAAAATTCTATAAACCCTTACTTAAAAAGCCGAATATTAGAGAAGTATTAATGATAGCGATTTTGACATCGGACTTTTTTGTAGCAAATAAAATTTCCTACAAGTTTGACATGTACATTTTTTCTATAGCTCTTGTCATTGTATATATGTATATACAACAAAATACGAATTTCGAGGAAAAATCAAGTTTAGAGCCCCGTACTACCTCGCCGATGTGAGTTTCRACTTTGTCGCAATGGGCACTTTTGTAGATTGATCAATTCTGAGGAATATGTGTCTACCGTCAAAGCGATACCATAAAATGCTTCTGAGCTTTAGAATTTAAAGATGAAYAATCACGATTGTCGTGTATTTTCAATAGAAAATTTTTACAYGCCTTGGTCCAGTCCTTAATGTTAGTATTAAGGGCTAAAATTCWCAGGAAATTTCATGATGGGACTGATAAAAATCAATAGTTCAAAAATACAAAACACCGTAATATATGGTAAWATATGTATATACTCAAATATTAATACGGTTAAAAGAATAACTGGTTTAAGCAAAACCAGTTTTACGGAAGTCGAACATTTTCCAAACCTCAAATATGTGAATCTAAACTGTTAGGTCTTGTATTCAAATTCGAAGAGAAAAAATTTGTGATAACATCAGGTCCTGTCACAAAAATTGGTAAAATCGAATAAATTATTCCACACGTTTTTTTTTTKTTTTTTTGGTTAAGTGACAACCATTATGTAAATAAAGCGCAGGTCTTTCCTTTACTCTAATTTTCAGATAAAACTCAATAGAGAGACAATATTTCAACGTATCGTTATTTTTCGTGATATCAAATAGCACTATCYTTCTAGGACTAAATCGTGTAAACCAGGTAGAACTTGAGTATGACTCATCACCATTAACTCTTTTTATTAATTCGTACTTTCCTTTAAGTTACCAAACATTTTTTTTTTTTGCTCTTTGTTTCTATTTTGTTCAGAAACATTTGCTACCTTTTTTTTTTATTGAAATATAGTACTACTGAAACATAAGTACTCTCTGAAAGACACCAGAAATTAGTTTAAATTTATTAAGCATTTGTACATTGCACCCCTTGCTTTAAAAGAAACTCTTGTGCTTTCCCCCAACCTCATTCTACTCAAAGCCGCCAAACCAATAGTTTGGAAATTATTATTTATTTGATTAGCATAATCACAAAGAGGTGCCGAGTTTCCATATCCGCATGTATATTTATATTTTCCATGCTTTATTTGCCAACTTGGCAAAATGCCGATATCTGTTGAGCTTGTAAATAAATGGAAGCTTTTTCATTTGTATACATACGTAACTAAAAGCGAACATTGGCAATAGGTCACTACGAATAACAATATTCAAGATAATACATTGAATTCAAAAAGTCTACATTATTTCCTTTACAGGGGTTAAGTGGTTTTCCTTCTGAATMCAATATGTTTATGTTAAAATGAATTTGTGAATAATAGCAGTGCCTTGAAGAGTACCTGCATTGGTCAGTCGAAATATGGCGCAATACATCGTAGACCGATGAAACAAAAAAATTTTGGATTAAAGAAAGCATGGATTACAAATTTTACGTTGAAATAATGGAGTTGACTATGCTACCACATGCTGAATGGAAAATGCCGTTGAAATTGCCGTTAATCTATCAACAAGATAAACATACCAGCAGGTAAGCTTGGTTTGCTCTTAATGGAGTTGAAGGTTATGGGTTGGCCGGCTCAGTCTCCGGACCTTAATCCAATTCATAATCTTTGGGCAGATTTCAAAGAAGCAGTAGGGAAAGATAATTCGTCAAATACGAAGCAATTATGGAGTGCTGTGAAGAAGGCTGGAAAGTCATTCCACTCGAGAAATGCAAGCGTTTGGTGAACTCCACGCCTAAGAGATGAGCAGCTGTGTTTTCCAACGACGGTCATTGGACGAAATACTAATTGTTTAAACTTAATTTTATATTATTATTAAGAATTAATTGATTTTTGACATTAAATCCTCAATACTCCTATTATTAAAGACAGCTGAATTTTTCATTTACAAACATTTATATTAATTTAAAGAAGTACTTTATCTTATTCATTAAAGAAATCATATTTCTTTTAAGCTTGAATATGAGCGAATTAAATACAAGTCTCTTATACACATCTAGATGTGTATAAGAGACAGGGTCAATATTAATTTAAAGAAGTACTTTATCTTATTCATTAAAGAAATCATATTTCTTTTAAGCTTGAATATGAGCGAATTAAATACAATCAGATCCTTTCCTTGTAGATCCTTTCAATTACGATACGCATATTCCAGCTTTTAGCTTTGCAATTTTATTTAATTTCATTCCGTTTGATTGGCTTGTGGAATTGTAGCACTTCTGTCTCACAGCCATGCAAATCAAGTTCACGACCGCAAACAAACCAACCGAAAAATTACTGAATATTCTAGTTTTAATGCACGCAAACATGTTGCTTATGGGTATTCAAGTTTTCTTTGTCCAACATGTATTTGCTGCATCTCCGATAATCGGTCATAGGGATATAACGTTGAATATGTAAAATTTTTTTTTTTTGTTTATTTTCTTTTTCGATAGCTTATATTTCCATAAATATCCTGTGAAATCAGGACAATCGCATCTCGAATAGTTTTTGGATGGCAGCGTTATAAAGAGCTACCGCTCAGAGGTGCAAACAAACATAAGTGAAACTTTAAACGCGTTTTTCTCGAAACAACATTTTACAAAATTGCTGGCGTCATAACTCAACGAGAAATTGACCAATCGACTTGAAATTAAAACTGAGTTTATTTATTTATACATTTACTATACAATGACCTATGATCTTTTTGATTGGTTGAAAATTGAGAATTTGGCACTAAAAAACGACAACTTTTTACCTAATAAACAATTTTTTTTCACAATTACGCCATTTTGTTAATTTTTGATATTTTTCAAAGATCGTACGTCATTGTATAGGAAATATTTTTAATTTTTTTATTTCACTACACTACGCTACTCATTCGACCGGAATCATGCCACCAGTTGGGCACTTTTTTTTTTTTTTGCACCTCCAAAGACAGTATTAACCGTCCTTTATAAATATTTATACTAACACCGAACCCAGTTCCCACCGTGAAAATAAGAGTCTACGTTTTTAAGCGGCCGTCTACATACATACGGCCTAAAAATTATTTCTGGAAATACTATAAACTGCTTGCATTTATTAATTGGCAACTTATTTACTCTTCCCTGTTTATTTTTTATTCATTWATTCACATTGTGTCTATTAAGGAACAATGCTATTTTTCGATATACCGAAATCTCGACGAATAAAGCAAAAAGCTGCAATCCATGGAAACAGATCTACAAATTCATACATATTCACGTGTTATTGTGTAGCTAGTGTAGATTGTTACACACAAACCACTCGATAACTGTAGCAAACTTTCGAGTTGAGTTTTGAGGAAATGCAAAACTCCAATTTACCAATCAACGAAATAGTTCTAAACAGAGTCAGAAATATCAACAAAATTGGTGTGAAAATGATTGAAGTGGTGAAAAACATGTAAAAACCCTAAACTAGTTCTAGTAGTTATAAGCATACATATTGGGTGGTCGAAAAAGTCTTCTCGTATTTCTAATCAAACTTCAACTTATTTTTTTTATATTTATAATAATAAATGTACCATTTTGGTCGACCATCTTTCGCCATTTTTCAGCTAGAGACATTATTCCGTCAGTGTAAAACTTTAGATACAGCATCATCTCCGTAAATTTCACATTTTCATTGGTGGCTTAAATGGCATATACAAAAAATTTAAAATATAACGAATTTCATCAAAATTTTCACTCWTTTTTGAACAGCTGTAACTTTGTTTTGACTTCCCCGAAATCTCACCTTTGAAGCACTATATGGAAATATACGACTGCAACGATATCTAGTGTCTAAATACGATAAGACTTTTCCATCTACCCAATACATAGTTACATATTTACATATTTAGATTTAAGATTTCAGTTGGTTTGCTAATTGGATATTAGTCTTAACACCAATTAATAAGCTGTATTTGACTGAAGCAACTACCTACATCGACTTGAATTTAAGCCGACGAACTACCAATTCGTAGGCATGCAGCCGGTGCTCTCAGATATGAAAACAGGAACAAATGTGCTTCCATTTATCTAAGCTTTAATACGTATTTAAAACATTCACTTACTTCTCTCTGCCGTTGCTAAGCGCATTGTTGCCCTGTAGAGCTATTCCATTGTGCAACCACTCGACGCCATCGATCGCTGAACCCGTGGTCGAACAGTTGAAAATTGCCATTCCGCCCGAATTGACAATTTGCACTTGCGGCAGAATATGCACCGACACATATGAGTTAACCATCAGACGGATTTCGATGCGCTGCTCGCCGAATTGATTCGCCGCCTGRCACACCTGGGCACAAAAAAGACGCAAAAAATTAAAGTAAAGAGAGTTGTAGTACCCATATATGGAAAACATAAAAAATTTTGTAAAATAAGCTCTAGCGTTGAATGACAGCATGCCACTTTAAATTGACATTTCCGTGGCAAATTACACATTTTTCCACAAGTTGGCGTTAATGAGATTCCTAACTCGATTYCCATTGCAAAGTGTTGGTGCGGCGATTGAGACTCACTGTAAGGTATGTACAGGTGTGAAAGACTCTCGACTGCCACATCAATTGACTTGTTTTCAAAAGTTCTCGCTTTTATGCACCCATAATTCATTTTCTTTAGCCCCATTTCTTAAGTTGAAGGCGCTTTGCAGCGCTCACTTACCCATTTGCCGGCATCCCGTTCGTCAGCATTTTTGATAAGCAACAGCGTGCGTGACAGTATCACACGCTGCGAAGATGGAATTGGGTACAATGCTGATGAATCCGAAACACGATACCATCTGCAAGTAGAAAATCACAAAAGTACCAGACGTTAGTAAAGTGCCAAAGAAGTAAGTAAAAGAACGAAATAAGAGTAAAAAATGACCTTCGAATGATTGCTTCAAAATATAATTTTACCGGTTGTACTTGCGTACGTGTGTGTTGAAAAGTAGAAAACTGCAGAAAGTATCTTGGCAAATATCCATATTATCCTGAGCGTGCGTGCAACACCTGTGCGCGCCCCTGCATACGTATATAAACTACTAGGTGTACTTGTATGTGCTGTAGTGTCTGCACGACTGCAACCATGACAATGAATTATTTGCCTCATTGTCACAACAGTTGCTCCTCAGACGGATACGTACAAAAATACCCACATGCACACGTTATCTGTTTTCACTGCCGCTTGCAGTCTATCTCCCGTGAGCAATTCGTTTAGCCGAGTTAATATGCATTTATCTGTATGTTTCCTCTTCTTCTTTATACTCTCGCTTCATGTTGCAACAAAGAATAATAGTTTTGTTCACCTAACCGWTGTTTGTACCACATAAAACAAATATTTTGATGCAACGTGGTAAAGATATATATCAGCAGTTGAGCTATTTGGTAGGCCTATAAAACSCCATAAAACCTATGAAGTGCCATTACTAAACTTCGCAATGTGATACAAAAATGTAAAAAGATGCAACGTATCGCATTCAAGAGCGCCATCTGCGGTTAAAAAAGTGGAGACCCCTGCCTCCTAGTAGGTTAATGTGCATATCTCCCAAAATATAAATTTATTTGAAAATATGGGAAGTAATAAACGAGTACGTGATAAAATGTTCGGTCACACTCGAACTTGGCTTTTCCTTACTTATTTTATTTTGTTGTGGCCTTACCTTACTCAGTTTGTGTGTGAAAGAGTGGTTTATATCATTGCAATATACATATATATCCGAATGTAAACTATTGCACAGCATTAGTAAATTAAATGTTAAATGTTTTCGACATTCCTTAAATAATATMGAAAATTGTATATTGGCCTCGTGCTGTATAAGCGAGTTCAGCATTTTCTTTTGAAGAATATACATCTAAGGTATATCTAAGGGCCTAAGTGCTGTATACTAACCGTTATCTGAAAAAACCCTTAACGATCCTTGAGAAAAAGGGCCTCCTCGTTATCATGTTCTTCCCAATTTTCGTTTCTATAGAATTGATTATTGTCTTAAAAGCTATTTAGATTTAGTTTACAAATTATTTTAATCTTCAAAATAAGCCGTTTTTCTAACCGATCAGGCTCCCTACTTATAGGTTTAATGCCTCCTTTGCATATATMCAAATTTTAATTCCTCAAAGCACTCCTGCAATTAACGAAATCGGACCATAATTTTCCAGTCCCTAGATACCGAAGATGTATTTGTTTATTTATTTATTAGTATAAATATAAATAAAAATATGTTAAAAGTTGATTGGAAATGTGATAAAAACGTGTCCTTGTATCAAAAATAGATAAAATCAAAGGCCAATACTTCCCTTCTGATATACAAACCTTCGCACTTCTGGTTGACTTTATACCGTATATATCGATTAAAATGTAAAGTATCTTAATGAAACTCAGATAGTATTTTTCAGTCAATAGCACACCGTATTGCCAAAAATGGATAAAGTCGTGTAAAGATTGCCTTTAAACCCAGAACAACTACTTAATAGCAATCTTCGAGTCGTCGTTTCTTTGTTCGCTTCTTTTCTCTTGCCAATACAAGCAAAATCAACAACAAATTTACCGAGTTCAACTCGTAAAAGAGAGTATGCGAATACATCATTAAAGTGGTATAGTCAAAGCTATCAAGTCTTGTTTTGCAAAATTTACTATTAAGAATAGTTCAGATTACAATTGAAAATAAAAATTTCTTATATTCTTCTATTTTTAAAACTTATGATTTATAATCAACCAAACAATGCAACATGCAAAGAATAAAAGCCTGCGAAATAATGTAAGGTGTAAAACCAATCATAAGGGAGTAAAGCCTGTAGGATGTTTGAAAATCCTGATATTAGTTGTATAGACACAGAGATACACTATTATGAATAAAACACGCTCTTTTACTTTCATTGGGATAACTCAAATATTGGCCAATATATCCGGTCTAAAGTCACCTCGAAGTTCAAAAATTTTATATTAAGTATATAGAGGCTARGGAAAGTATTGGTCCGATTCAAACCACTTTTCACACACAGACATATCATTATAACACCAATATACCAATCATTATTCCTTAATTTCAGTTATATATATCACACATAGAGCGACATTTTCGATTCGGAACCTAAGAGCTTGAACAATTTTTATTGGATTTAAAAAATTTTTGGTCATAATTTCCACATATACTTAAGATATTATTCGTGTAAAGTATTAATCCGTTATATTGATTGTTTCTTGATTTTGGTACTGGAAACTRAAGAAATCAAGTGGAATTTAAAATTTTGCGATATGAGATGTAGGCGTGGTTGATGTCCAATTTCATCAATTTTTAYAATGTGATATAAGAATACAAACGAAATGCTACGTACAAAATTTTGACGAAATCAATTGGTCAGGTCCTGAGATATGAAATTTCATCAAGAAGTGGGCGGTGGGCACAACAGCTCCTATAAAGCTATCTCATCCCATCTCGGTGGTAAAATTTAGCGCTTGATTTATCACGCATTTGATAGTCTTTAACAGTGCCATTATAGTAAAGCGGGGTTATCCTCCGATTTAATCTATTTTCACCCCGTCGGTAGATGTTCTTAAAAGATTTGTACACAGCAAATTTGGATGTTACCTTAAGTGGTTTAGGAGATATATACAACAAACTTTGTTTGATGTCTCAAGCCACAACCGGCAGATTATGAGAAAAGATTTTGATTTGCATCCGTATTAAATTGTTCTCACTAAATTGACAGTTTGCTGTGCTTTTTGGTCTAGTGTAATCATGGGTCCGCGCTTCTTTCGAAATGGAGCTGATGACACCGGTACTGTAAATGGAGAGCGATATAGATCGATTATAACCAATTTCTTATGGCTGTAATTGGAAGAGAACTATTGCGAGAAAGATTTGAAGATTCGATTATTTCAAGAACATTGAATGGCTTCCAAGAAGTTRTGATTTAACACCACTATTAAAATCGAGTGAAATCTTGCCCGTTTTCTCATGTAACCAATATCAGGGTTTTTAYTATCCGGCGTATAGTGGTGTGAAATTAAGGTGTGAGGTTAAGGTATCTCAGGTAAACTTTGAAAACATCTTTTCCTGTAATTATAACTGGTGATGGCAAAAATAATTAATAGTYCCCACAACAACTTGTGGGGTCATTGGTCTTTAGCAATAAACCAGACTCTCCTTAAGCTTTAGAAGTCAATACAACAACGTGCTACTCATGACGTACKTCTTGATTGAGTGACAAATGTACTCGAAAATTGGGTTACCGAATTCGTTTGTGCAAAGGAAGTCGTATTGGCCATTTTAATAATGTTATACTCAGAACTTAATTGTATTGATTGCACTACACTGTAAATAAAAAAAATTAAATCTCCTCAACAATTACTTTTTTTTGTTGTTTTTTTTTTTTTTTTTTAAGAAATCATATCACTCTTATAGGAAACCCTATGATATACCTATGTACAGGTTCTTGCCAAAATATTATACCTGTATTAAAAGTTTTTGCAAAAGAATTCGACATTAATTATTGGTCGAAATCGTAAATGAATAGCAATCAAATTCGGAATCTTATGAATTTATATTGAAGGTCATTAATATGTTTTAATCGCTTCATCGAATMTTATAATAAAATCTGCGTTAAATGAGAACTATGCTAAACTCAACCAAAGTCTAAATTTAATATATTGAGTTTAAGTGGAAAACGTTTACCAGAAAATCGAAATTCTTTAATTAGGAATAGGAAGTTTAGACCAAGTTCTACTCCAATTCCATTAATATTCAGTGATAAGTCATATAATTTTCAAGAAAACTTGCCGACTTAATAAATGGACGGGACGGRCTGATTTCTCTAGCTTTTGACATTGACCAGGTATATTTAAGAATATATTTTCAAGCAATTTATAAATTCATGCACTGACCGATACATTGAGTTTAGGGTCTTTTAGTATAAAGAAATCATTGAAATCATACATACATCTTGTACATATATTGACCGATTTCTGMGGTTTAAATCCAACCGGAAGTTTGAAATGTTCTATTATGAATAACATATGAGAAATAGGGGACTATTATATATTCTTGCCATCACCAGTTATAATTACAGAAAAAGATGTTTTCAAAGTTTTCCTAAGGTACCTTAACCTCACATACCATCACCACTACACGCCGGATAATGTATTCGTTTTATAAACGAAAAACCCTGATATTGGTTACATGAGGAAAAGGGCAAGATTTCACTCGATTTTATTAGTAAACCACGCTCACTTGATTTAATTAACGTAACTCGCATATTGGCCAATATTCGCAGGAAAAAGTTTGACGGAAATTCGCATGTTTTTATATTTGGTATATATGGGAGGGTTTATAATTCCCATAATCTGATTCAACCCATTTTTTATTATTATGAGATAAGGATTTTCTCTGAGTTTATATACATACTGACCTATATTTTCGAAAAAATGAGCATGTGAAAAAAATGAATAAAAAAAACCTGTGGACTAGGTACACTTGTGCAAAGTTTTACCCTGATACATTCATTGGTGCATAGTTTGGGTTCTGGGAAGTGAAAGATTCAGACAAAATTTAAAATTGTGTTATATGAGAAATAGGTATGGAGCTAGTCCGGAATTTCTGTTGATCATTTAAATATGTATATATAACCCTTTTAGGTGATACAAACAACGGTTAGAGGAAGAAACCTATGATATTCTGTARCAACATGTGGCAAAAGTATAACAAACACACACATGCGCTCTACTGGAAAGTGTTCATAGTTGCACTCTTAGCCGTGTACCACCTTTTATGATATCAACCAAAGACCACTATTTTCGGGTTCTCTACARCGGTAAAGTAGCGTGAGGAAACATATGATTTTCACAGTTATTGGTATGTGGATGTGTTAGTCTTCACTTTAGCCCAATTGACTTAACATTCAGTTGCGCTGCGCACGTGATGAGAATGTTGAATGGGAAAATACTTTTACTTTGCTGCCGTACCTTATGCATAAAGCAAATCTGTTGCAGATTAAGCTTAAGCAGCATTTATTGATTTCCAAATTCGTTGGATGTCGCATATCCATAAGTATGTGAAGGTGAAATAACGAGCATTTGAGGTAAAAATGTGTATACAAATTGTGTTCCGGAGTGGATTGTTCGTAACGCATTAAGTTTATCCAAATATATATATATATATATATATTACATTATTTATTATGTGATCATTTATTTATAAGTTTCACAACTCGGATTCATTCAAGTAGCTGGAGTATACAAATATTCAGCTGCGCTCGAAAGCCAGGTTCCTTAATTATTTTTATTTGACGGACATCTCTCTTCCAAATAAATGTTGGCTTAAACAAAAAATGTTCATATATTGCTCTATATACGCAAGAATGTAACTATTATAAATACTGAAATTTGAATTTTATTCTTCCGTAGAAGGAATAAATTCATAGCCACATTTAAGCCGAACAGACAATTGCTATMAATGAGCAAATACACTGCTAGGCAAACAATCTTTTATGGCACCATTACCACAAAATAGTATCAAAGCAAGCCAAATTTTTTTCTATAATTAATACTKAGATGCTGACCGCAAAATAATAGCATTGCCGCAATCAAGTGAGTTGAATCCATGTGGCTAGCTGCACTRTTGGCCCGGGCAACCTTTATTCAACGTAGAATACTGTCAGCATTAACTTAAGCTAGTTGCMTCCCATTATGCGTGCAAAATATGTGGGTCTTTATGGTATTTTATTAGTCCCATTCATGACTTGTACGTGTGCAGATCCGTAGCTATGCTATGACGGGTTAGCAACGAAAATAAACAAAATGTTACTTGCTTTTGCTCAAATGCCATTTTGGCGGGTGCTTGTTCATTATTTCTTTTGGGCTAACGAATTTCTAATATGTAAGTATGTATTAAAAGCACCTAAAGAAGTACGAGTAAATATACACATTAAAGGCCACATTTATACATAAAACATATATTGTGTAACGAGAGAAAAAATAAAATTCTATTAACGAGTCAAACTAAATATTCGTTACTACAAAACACATACAGACCAACCGGCCACTATTGCATACTCAACAGACATCCTAAATATAATGTTATTCATTCTTCCTAGGAAATATTAAAAACAAGCTAATTTCCAAAATTTTGAAATCGCTTTAATRGTTTTTACCGAAAACTCGATTTAAAAATATTTTTAAAATAATTTTGTACTTATTATTTCTAAATAGAAAAGGTGTATATAATAATATTGTTAGAAATTCACTGTAATTCAATTGTAAAATAGATAATACTAATCAACACGACTTACGTCAGTCGATATACATATTTAATAGTCTTAAAAATGGTCTTAAATTTATATTTAAAGTCACCAGCACACTCTTTCAGTAATGATTTTGAGAATAGAATAGATTCAAAATCTTTTTCATCGTAATACATTATATATTATTCATATACTTACTATTACATAGTGCGTTAAAATTAATTATTCATTATGCGAAGAATTGAAATCGATTGAAAATCTAAATCGAAATCGAAAATTAACGGGCAAGTTTACCTGAAAGCCAGTCAGTATGGAATCAATTGTTCGATGAGTTACTACTGCTCTCACATATTATACTTATGGTTTCATTGCTCCAATATATAATTGACAATAATATAATAATATTTCGATAATTATACGAGCTAAAATTAAAAGAAACAAGAAAAAACGTTGACTTCGGCTGGACCGAAACTATTATATAATACCCTCGACTTTTATTTTTCTAATAGAAAAGAGTATAAAAAGACCTTTTTTTTTTTTTTGCATTTTCTGTTCCCTTATACCCTTAGAATTAATGTAGAAATCCACTTTATGGGGTTTTAAAGGACACAATGGGTGTAACAATTGGCGCAGCAGCAGCCATCGTTTTTGTACCAGGGATGATTGCAACTGTGAAGTTTCAAAGGAGCATCAGGGGGAATAGATCACGCGAGAACGAGCTGTATGACGATACCGAGGGTGTTTTGTTCGGTGCAGGCATAGTAGATTAGGGGTATGTCAATTTTTCAATTTTAACAATTTCTTCGGAGAAAACAAGAAAACAATGAATGCCAAAATTCATTTTACGACACCAAATAATWAACCAAAYAAAATTCTCTTTTATGGTGACTTACGTAAATATAGGAAAAGGATTTCCCTGGATGTTGCACGGCAAATGGACATCACTWCCACGTTCCACATGTATTTCCATTACTGGCTTCTGAGTGGTGCGAGGTGCAAGATTTTTGCTCAGCTCTGCAAAACACACCAAAAAATACTCAAAATATATTTAACTCTTTTCCATGTTGAAATTATATGCAAATTGTGCTCAAATACAAAAGAAGCATATAAATACCAATTAAAGGGTTTGATATTATTGAATCGAAGTAATTTTGAATGAAGCTCCCAATTTTGTCAGCCATAGAATAAATATATGGTACTTTTAAATATTATATATGTATGAARATATATTTAGCTTTTGGTAGTCGGTTAGACACATTATTTCATTCGTGTAACTTCATACCTTTCACCTGCAACATTATAGCATCACTGCGCTGCTTTTCTCCATTCAGTGTGTTTGTGACCAGGCAAGAGAACTTCACCAAGCTGTCCTCTGTGCGCACCGAGCGTATATAGAGGTCTCCATATGACGAAAGTACCACATAACGTCCAGCTGCATCAAAAGATTAATCAGAAGGTTATTGCTTAGATAAACTTGTTATTTTCAGTGTTGTTATGATATAAGCAAAACATAGAAACATATGTGTAAGGGAAAGAAGACTATACTCGTCAAGTACTAAACAAAAACTAATAAGGACAAGTAAATAAATAACATGTTCGGCCTTTTCAAGGCTTATTGTCAAATTCCTATTTATACGTTAGTATATACAGCATTCCATTTCCGTTAAATTTACGTCAAACAAACGGAAATAATATCTGGGTCCAGAATCGAAGAATACCATGAATGCGTACGCAMACTCGTGGCCACGCAAAGCTTTCCACTATACTTTCTTAAATTTTTTTCGGACTTTTTCGTTCGTTCGGGATTTTCCTCAATTTTACTAAAGAAAGTAAATTAAAAACAAACAAGGGAGGGCTAAGTTCGGGTGTCACCGAACATTTTATACTCTCGCATTACAAGTTTCATCAAGATATCTCAATTTTTACTCAAGTTACAGCTTGCACGGACAGATAAACAGACATCACTTTGGTATATGTAACCATATATCTGACGATATATACCGTCATTAGCAACTTTATTGCGAGAGTAGAAAAATGATGCGCTCTAAATTACATGAAAATATCTRAGAGATTTACCGCTACTTTCGGTGAAAAATTAGGTTAGGTTAGGCACTGAGTTCTTCRTGTTCGATATCAGGGACCTTGAAAAGTTATAGTCCGATCACGACAATTTTTCCACAAGGAATACCTCAGCTCTTTGTGTAAAGTTTTATTYCGCTATCATCATTGGTTCCTAATGTGATGAGAAGGCATCAGATGGAATTCAAAATAGCGTTATATTGGAAGAAGGCGTGGTTGTGAATCGATTTCACCCATATTTCGTAGTTCCTGAGATATGGTTTTTGGTTCATAAGTGGGCGACGCCACGCTCATTTTCAATTTTTAGAAAAGCCTGGGTGCAGCTTCCTTCTGCCATTCCTTCCGCAAAATTTAGTGTTTCTGACKTTTTTTGTTAGTCGATTAACGTACTTTTAGTGATTTTAAACATAACCTTTGTATGGGAGGTGGGCGTGGTTATTATCCGATTTCTTCCGTTTTTGAAGTGTATATGGAAATTCCTGAAGAAAACGACTCTATAGAGTTTGGTTGACATAGCTATAGTAGTTTCCGAGATATGTACAAAAAACTTAGTGGGAGCGGGGACACGCCTACTTTTCCAAAAAAATTGCGTCCGAATATGCCCCTCCCTATTTCGATCCTTTGTGCCAAATTTCACTTTACTATCTTTATTTATGGCTTAGTTATGACACTTTATAGGTTTTCGGTTTTCGCCATTTTATGGGCGTGCCAGGGGACCGATTTTGCCCATCTTCGAACTTAACCTTCTTATGGAGCCAGGAAATAAGTGTACCAATTTTCATCATGATATCTCAATTTTTACTCAAGTTACAGCTTGCACAGACGGACGGATCGACGGACAGACGGACGGACGGACAGACAGTCATCCGGATTTCAACTCTACTCGTCACCCTGATCACTTTGGTATACCATATATCTGGCAAACAAAAGTTGTGTGAAAAAAACTATAATACCCTCCTGAGCAACTTTGTTGCGAGAGTATAAAAAATTAAAATATCAGTTTTTCATCGCATGACTCATACACTTCGCGCTCATTTTCTATAACTCACGAMCTTCCAAATGATTTTATCTTTAGCTGAATGTGTTTTRTTTTAAATTTTCTTAATTCTAAATAAAAAATTTCAATACMTCAAAAAGTACCGTTATAAAGTGTATGCCAAATATGCACAGCACTTGAAAATTTTAAGTGGCAAGGTGTTTGGTTGTATTGAGTTAAAGCATATTTTGTGCGTCCACCGTGTTGAATATTTTCGGTTCATATAGTCTGGCCGTAGTTGAAAATGTGACATCTAGAAATGGCGAAGCCGATTCCCCAATCGATGACGATGGAATAGATTTTCCATGCCCGACTATGATAAGGGTCGAATAGCAATTACCCACCTGAAGAACAAGAGAGCGGCAGGTGTCAATAGATTACCGGCCGAGCTATTCAAATACTACAAGCTGCATGTATTAGCTTCTTTGCAACATTTCGTCGGACTAAAGCATGCCCGACGATTGTCGGACAAGAGCAAATATCTCCTTTCATCAAACAAAAAGTCATCGCATTCGCTACTTGGCTAGCTCGTCACTGTTGTCAGTCACAACTTTGAACTTGTAGATAATTTCGTCTATCTTGGAATTAGCATCAACACCAACAACAATATTAGCCTTAAATTTCAACGCAGAATCACTCTTGTCAGGAGGTGCTACTTTAGACTGAGTAAGTAATTGAAAAGTAAAGTGCTCTCTGAACGAACAAAGACCAAACTCTATAAGTCAATCATTATTCCCGCCCTGCTATATAATGCGAAGGCATGTATAATGACACCATCTGATGMGTTGGATTAGGTGCGTTCGMGAAAAAGGTTTTGMGGAAGATGTATTGTTTTTTTAAGAATAAGGCATTTTTAAATGTTAGTCAGTATCGACGGGAAAGCATCGAAATATTTGTGTAATAAACATTGTCACCTACTTTTTAATGATGACATTGGTTTTGTCATCTACTATTTACTTACTGCAATGATTTTCACATTGAAATTGTTACCATTCACACTGWCCTTCAATTGGGGAAAATTAATACTGATTACCCAAAGTAATATGCGATTTAAGATAAATCGTTTAAACTAAAATCCACTCCAATGGATTTTATTATTTAATCATTTCAAAGAATGCACGTTTATATCGTAGAGCAGCATCGGTAGGTGAAACCAGGATATTACCAGCAAAGCATAATAAATGCAGACCAGACATCAAGCCAGGGGACTGACAATATATACAAATGCAAGCGATTCTCGGCATGTGTGTCGAAGTGCGCATATATATGTGAGTGTATTAAAGAGTATGCACCTACGCATTTTCATATACATGGAAAAGACATTTCCCAATAAATGTCAACTGCAATGCAATTCCGCCTCACTACACCAAAAAACAGGGGCAATGTAATGAGCACCAATTCATCCCATAGGCACCAAGAGTCATCACTGCAACATACTTACGTATAAAATCGACGTACCAGTAAGAACTCTGAATCGACAAGTCTTTAACAACAAGAGTAAAAAGGCAAAATAGTATGGCTGTATTCGACTAGGCACAGTGAATAACCGAAAGTTTACAAAAAAGTTAAAAGTTATTACAAAAAGAAAAGCTAAAGGTGTGGGTGTGTTGCAGTTCATCCGGAAGGGTTTACATTTTGCACAGTGGATGAACAAGCGAACAGCGCTGTGCATTGTGCAAGTTTGACACCGAAATGTGGTAAACATGCAATTTATTATTTAAATATATTAATTAATAATAATGTATTGTATATTAGTTTTATGTACCAAAAATTATTGAAGTTAAAAGTTGCGGGGTTATCATACGATTTCGGCGACTTCACGAAGTTGTAAGAGGTGTCGAAAAAATTTGTCGTTTGTATATTCGGTTGATATTGCTTGAACTGTTCTGGAAATATATAAGGTACGTTGGACCTATTAATGGATGCGGCAAAGATTACTTTTTACATATTCTCACACCACAGATGCATTTCCCCAATACGATTTAGTGTACCAATTTATCTAATTTTTTGTGTCTTAATTTGKGGTTTAGTTATGGCTTTTTGTAGGTTTTTGATAAATGGATCTACAATGCAGAACTTCTGATGACGCCATGGAGCAAGTGTACAAAGTTTCATCAAGATATCTTGCATTCTGCTGAAGTAACACCTTGCACGGACGGACAGACCGACATACAGACACTCGAATTTCAACTTGCAACAACTTTGTAGCAACATGTTGTACGAGTATAAAAATTAATTTGTATTGAAATCAAAGATGTCTCTGATTTTCTCCAATTCAAACATTGACGACTCAGAAATGGAGCTGTTATCAACAGCTCAAGAATGGAAGTCGAAAGAATTATTCTTATATAAAATTAATTCAAATCATTCTAATTGAATATTCCTACAGTATTATAATAGCGAGTCCGAAGTTGCCCRAATTAGCATTAGCAGCTGGAGTGTATCTTTTATTTTTTCTCCTTTCGACTTCCGATTCCCATAAACAGTTTCATGGCAATCGAATGTTCACACCACAATGGCGTTGYTATCTTTTTGAGATCATATGATCAACGATTTAAATTATTTCATGCAAATGTTTTACGTTTTATA
>NW_017536252.1:110334-112929 GCF_001853355.1 Bactrocera latifrons | reverse complement strand
TGAAAGCACACAAAAAATGTATTCTGAAATTTGATTTTAAATTCATTTAGTGCTATACATTTGACTAACATCTTCCTTTGTTCCATTATCTAGCATTTTATATTTTCAAAGTAAGCTTTTCTCTATTGAAAATTAAATTCAACCGCTGACGTTCGTTCATACAGTTCTTATTATATGTACCTACAACCGTTGCCACCGCAGCATGAGATCTGTTGCTAATAATTAAAGGCTCACTAAATTTCACGGAATCTGTTATTTTCCACCCAATTCCCAATTCAGTTCAAATAATTTTTTGAACTCTAAATATTTTATTTTAGGAATCTTAACTCCTCTGGTAATCCATATGGGTTTTCATTCGGCGCCGATACTGTGAAATTGCTTAAATTTTGGTTTCGAATCAAACACACGGACTTAGTTTCAGGTTCTCTATGCAACGCAGGAGGTTTCAAACTTGTCGTATGGACGTTAACGTTACACATACTTTACAAAGAGACCTTTGGAAACATACCGGCCACTCATGTAGGTATATATGCAGTTGAAAGCGTAACTGTGCCAACTGTGACGAATAAATCAAGGGTAAACTGTACAAAAAAATGTCAACACCAAAAATGCAAAAGAAAAACCAATAAGAAGGAAAATTGTTACATATACATACATACATTTGTTCATCCACTTCACATACACTGTAGTACTCACCAACATCTGATAGATCGGGCAGTAGAATCTCCTCGCCGCGATGCCAGCTGGACACCTTAACATACGGGCGCACATAGTCCGGAATAGCGCACTTGATCAACGCTGAATTTCCCAAATAGACTTCGGTATTTTCCACGTGCACATGAAACTGGCGGCGAACAACTGCAAAAAAGAAAATGAAAATTCAACAACAATGTAAAAAGCTACTATAGGAATTGTGAATGGCTATATAATTGCTCCTATATATGTACATATGTGTATTTGCTCATGGAAGTAAGCACCCAAGTGTGGTTGCGAGTCTGGTCTCTGCTGTGAATGAGCGAATATAAATTCACACGCTTGAAAAAAGTTCAACATAAAATTCAAAATGTGACAGTTGTACAATATTTGCATAGATATCTGTAAGCTTTTAKGTTTTACACTCACATCACCTTGGATACAGTATAAATACTTTGTTCATCTGCCAACATAGAACACGAGCTTGAAATATGTACATGTGCAGATCTGGGCAATTAGTATCTGCAGCTAGAATACATGTCTAGTAATTTTTGACAAGGTCAAATRACGATGTCATAGTCGTGTTTCGACATTTCTCTCGACCAATAGAYACGAGACTTTTCAAGAGCCTTTGAAAATTGTATGGAATTCAACGGTTACAATTATTTTACAGTCAAAAGTTTATATTGAATATATTGAATTTATATTGAATATGTGAATATGTCCTGGTTCTATTTACATGGCGATCTTTTGTCATCAGTTTACGCACAGCATAAATAGTTTCCGGAAAAACAACTGATGTTATAAGACCTGCATGAAATTGGTGCTGAACTGTTCTCCGACCCGGATTACATTCACAATATCATCGATGAAAACTTGTACATGCTTCTCCAAAAATTCAATAAAGTTCATCGACGCACRATTGCGTGTTGAGTTAATCAACTTCGAAATTTGTAAAAAAAATAATTGTACAAACATATTCACGATTAGCCGAGATGAATATTTTAAGCTACTGTAGGCAACACGAATAACGTCCCTGTGTCAAAACGTTCTTAGTATATATAACATCAAAAATGTCAAACCTTAAGATAAATCWGTGAGTTGCCATGTTGCAATAATAGGGTTGGCGAATCCCGAAATAATAAAACAGCCTTCTAATACGGCCAAGCCATCATTTAGTTTACAGTTTGTTAGATCATATACCTAATTAACATGAGCTTTGCATATTTTTCAGTATTYTCTAACCAAAACGATGCATACTTTACGTGCGTGAATGGCAGTGGACTGAATTAAAATTATGCTAAGATGCAAGTTACAGAGGACTAAAAAAAAATAACAGAACAAATGGTCTTTTCGGCAAAATCAATTTCTTTTATTCAAAATAATCTCCCTCTGCTTCAATACAGCTTTTTGCARGGTCCAAAAGCATGTCGAACGAGTGTTTTAGCTCGCTGACCGGTATGGCCGAGAGTATGCCGATGCAAGACATTTGAATTTCTTCTACATCTGCATAACGCAAATGCATTTTTCCGAAAAGGAAGAAGTCGCACGGTGCCATATCAGGTGAATACGGGGAGTGGTTAATGGTTAAAGTGTGATTTTTGGTCAAGTAATCTGTCACAATGATATCCCTCGTATGTTGGATTCTGAGCAATTTTTGGTCGTCAGTCAATTTGTGCGGAACAAACCTTTCACACAACTTTCGTAAGCCCAAATGTTCGCTCAATATGCGATAAATCGATGTTTTGGAGATGTTCAATTCCGTTTCCATAATTATACTCTCGCAACAAAGTTGCTAAAGAGAGTTTTGTTCACATAACGGTTGTTTGTAAGTCCTAAAACTAAAAGAGTCAGATATAGGGTTATATATACCAAAGTGATCAGGGTGACGAGTAGAGTTGA